>NC_091391.1:11377124-11614624 GCF_038502225.1 Cherax quadricarinatus
CCATTCTATAGAAGGGGTCCTGAATGCACGCAAACAACATTTGTGACATGGGACACCCCTGCCTAAGTCCCCTACCCATTACAATCTCCTCCCCCAAGCATCCATTAATCTGTACCCTCATCTTAGCTCCATTGTACAACGTGGTTACCCAATTAACTATTTCTTCCCCATAACCCTGCCTCATAAGTATAGCTTCCATTGCTCCCCTTTCCACCCTGTCATAGGCCCCCTGCCAGTCTAAGGCCAACAACGCCGCCCTCCCTCCCCTCCCTTTTGACTCCACAAAACTTCTCAGTATTCCATGACCCTCAATCATCTATCTTCCAGGCAAACCATACCGCGTTTTTGAAACCACTCTCCCTACCACACATTTAAACCGATTACCCAAGACTTTAGGGAACAACTTATAATCAGCACATAACAGAGATATGGCACGGTACTCCTTGAGGGTGTGCTGCCCCTTACCCTTCTGGACCAACACTACAACTGCTGTTGCTTGCTTGTCCCCCATCACACCCTTCTCCTTCATCTGATTAAATAACCTACCCATGAATCCCCTTATCACCTCCCAATGTTGGAGGTAAAATTCAGCCAGGAGACCGTCTATTCCCGGTGCTTTGCCCTTCCTCATTCCCCTTAAAGCCAACTCTATTTCCTCTTCCGTTATTACCCCCCTAAAGCCTTTCTATCACTATTCCCTAAATTACACGTCACATACTCACACACCTTCTCTAAATCCACATTCTCCACCTTCCCACTTGTCCAATACCCTTCATACCATTTATCCGCATATGCACACATTCCTTTCGTAGTTAGTATCTCCTGACCCATTCTATAACCCCCCGCCATCTCATGTACCTCTAACCTCGGAATAGCTGTAACCCGCTGTCTTTGTTTTTGACGTCTCAACACACACACACCGATGGCTTGTCTCCCCAAAGCACCTGCTCTACCCCTGCCTGCACCCTTACCGCTTGAAACCTCTCATTTTGTAACTCCCTCAGTCTCCCCTTGACCTCGACAATTTCATCCATAGGATAGTTGCCCCCCACAGCCCCCTTCCCATAACAGCCCCTTAACCTGTCCTCTAAATAGTTTGAAAGGCCATATTTTAAATCATTTATACGTTTGCCCACCCCCACATAATATTTCCTAATCCTTTCCTTGGCTACACAATCCCACCATTGTACGACATCTACCACTCCCTTTGCCTCCTCGCTAAGCTCCTTCCATAGGACAGAAAATCCCACTAACCCCTCCTCATCACTCAATGCACTTACATTTAATTTCCAGTAACTCCTGTATATTTCCGCAAGCTCCTCCCACCCAACCTCCACCAACACTGCTCTATGATCCGACCATGCTACTTCAACAGTTTTGAAAAATCTCACTACAACCCCGTGAGAAAGATACACTCTATCTAACCTCGCTGCATACCCTCTCCTAACAAATATATGCTCTGTCTCCCACGCACCCCCCTCGAATGCGTCCCTTAACCTAATATCCCTCAATAAATCTCGTAGGGCCACCGACACATAACCTGCCCCTTTCGGTTCCACATCAGCCCTCCTAATGATGCAGTTCCAATCACCTCCTACTATTGCCACCTCAGGTAATGCACGGAAAAAAAACACAAGGTCCTCACACACAAACTCCTGCTTCACCTGTATGTTATTCTCTGCAGGCGCATATACGCTAATAAAGGCCACACGTTTTCCCATCCACAAACCATCTACGCACAACACCCTTCCCCCTCCCGCCTCACTTCTCTGCAAAACAAATGGGCTCGCCTCCCTGATTAATATACCCACCCCTCCTTTCAAACGGGCAGATGGCAGGGTTACCACCCGAAACCCCTCCATCTCCAACACCCTACCCTCCTTAAAATTATGCTCCTGAAGGAACACAACATCCACTCTAAATTTATTCAGAAACATTCTAAACCATTCTCTCTTTACACTATTACACAAACCATTAACGTTTACTGTCATACACCGGAGGCCTATTAAAGTTTCCACCCCTGCCTCCTCTCTTCACTCTTCCTATGGGCACCAGAACGTGTGGGACCACTTGTCACCTGCACACTTCCCTCTCTCCCCCCCCCCTCTTCTTTCGGTGCCTCCTGTCATGGCCACCACTACCTTCACCTGCTGCCCATATTTGCTTCCCAGTCCGCTGCGTTGGCGTTAGGACATCATCTGAATCCGACGCAGTGGCTCTCTTTCTTGTGACAGGCGCATCCTCCATGGCTTGGTCTGGGGATGCCTCACAATGTACCTCAACCTCCACTGTACACAGTGGCAATGATCTCGGTGACACCTCAGTCACGCCATCACTTCCGTTGTCCGAATAGTTCTGTTGTTGATGCACCACAGCCTTCAACTCGTCTTCTACCACCTTTCCAGGAGCAGCCACCTCCTCAGGCGGTGACAAGGACTTCAGAACCTCAGCTAATTCCTCCTCAATTTCCAACACTTCCTCCTGTACTTTTTGCACAACCCAATCCACTGGAAGTGTCTCTGGGCCAGGAAACTGGTCAAGGGCCTCACCCTCTCCCCCAGCCTTATGCGCCTCATCCACTATCTCGCTCCATAGACGACCACGCCCTCCTTCACGTCGTTGATCATCTCCTGCTCCCTCCGGTGTAGAAGCTGATGTCTCCGCCCATGGGCCAGGAGCTCGTTGCCACTTCCCACACTCCGCCGCTATGTGATCATATTCCCCACAAAGTCGGCAAGTACGCCTTTGCCCGGCGTATGACACCATGACCTGTGTCCTGAATTCCTTTAGGTACACGTAAGACGGTATGGGGTGTCGCAATGTCATTTTTAGGTTAAAAGTGCCCTCCGGCATACCTGTGTAGGCATCCGTCACCCACTTACCATGCTGGGCCAAATGAACAGTTCTGTATTCCTCAAAAACTTTTCTGATATCTGTCTCATCAGCCTTAAAGGGGACGTTACGCAGTTTAATCCATGTATAATGTCTGGATACATCGATCATCCTCACACGCACAGCTGGTGTTGCATCAAGACTTACGTCCTGAAAATGGTTGACCAACGACTCGTAAACCATTGCTGAGAGCAGTTTCACAAAAAATCTACGTGCTCCGTTCAATGCTACTCCTTACAACTCGCCATCCTGAATGCCATACGTGTCTCTGATGATTTTAGTTAGTAAAACCTGGGCTGAAGCTGGCGTTATTGCCCCACTGAGAAGTTCAACACCGACAGTGTTAATCCTGCGTCTGTAACTGAACGCCATGTTGACTAATGGTAGTTCTCCTGGGTTGACGACAGAGGCGCGACAAGCACCACCTCACACTACTGCAGTCAGGGAACTGAAGTGCGTTTGCGCAGGAGGTCTGCACGGCCCAATAGCGATGCAGACAATGATATTAATTAGAGAAATCATTATTTTACAATTTCTGTGAATATTATTCCACTTAGTTAAGTAATAAAGGCGTCCCTTAGCGAAATAAGTGAATAAGTTACTTCCGAGATATTGGCCTGGAGCGCCGGCCAGCCCACCGTCTCGATTTTTTTTGTTTTTGTTTTCTTGAAAATCGCGTTTGTTTGGGTGTATTTCTCAGTAAACTGATGTTCTAGTGCAGTTATCCTCTTCAAAACACCGTTTTCTCTTACTAAAAGACGACATGGAGAGGAGTAACTCATTTATATCGAAATATTGCTGGTGGACTCCCGCCATATTATGGCCTATTTTATTCAGTCTAGAGTATTGTATGTTATTTATAGTGTTTATTATATCATATTAGATCAATTCTGATAGATAAATAAGCCGTAGAGTTGATATATAAGCTGATATAAGCGTAATAATGAAGTGATTTCACCTGGCACTCTCTGGACTGGGAATACTGTCGGTGTTCCAAGATGGTTCCTTTTCTGGCACTCTACGTATAAGCTCCGCCTACTCTTTTATGATGCCAAATAGTCAATTATTATATTAAGATAAGATTTCGTTCGGATTTTTAACACCGGAGGGTTAGCCACCCAGGATAACCCAAGAAAGTCAGTGCGTCATCGAGGACTGTCTAACTTATTTCCATTGGGGTCCTTAATCTTGTCCCCCAGGATGCGACCCACACCAGTCGACTAACACCCAGGTACCTATTTACTGCTAGGTGAACAGGACAACAGGTGTAAGGAAACATGTAGAAATGTTTCCACCCGCCGGGAATCGAACCCGGGCCTTCCGTGTGTGAAGCGGGAGCTTTAGCCACCAGGCCACCGGTGCAAGAAAAAGCGATAAAAAGCAAGGAAAAAATTCCAAAAAATATATAGGCTGTGAGGAGACTCGCTACCTACATCACCGTCACCATACCTGATATAACTGACTATAATTTCTTGTAGAAACGTCGTAGAACATTGAATCTGGTACCATTGTGTTGCCAAAGAGTTAAGCTATTTTTCTGTATAAATAACTAAACTTCCATAAATTTTCGATTTTTTTTGAGAGCGTGCAGAAAATTGGATGACAGGCCCCTTAGGTCACAAAAAATGTCTTCCTTCGATACCTACGATAATCTATCTCTCCACAAGTCACTCTGGACCTATATTAATTTCAAATAAAGTATACATCACCAGGAATTCTGGTAAAAACATTAATATAAATATGTGGACTGTATATTAAATTTAAAATGTGAATACATATACAATGGAGGAGAATTTATAATAATAAGACTCACCAATTAGTCTGGAGATTATGGTGTGTCATACTCAAAATCCCCTGCCTAAATTTATGAAGAAAATACTGGCCAGAATTTCAACACAAAATAGACATGACTTATCTGGTGTTCTGAAGCTGATATGTCCATCTGCTTAATACTCACGTTATGCAGGACTGCAAATCCAACAATTTCGGCTCTTATTTGAGAGGTTTTAAGGGGCCTGTCATCCAATTTTCTGCACGCTCTCAAAAAAAATCGAAAATTTATGGAAGTTTAGTTATTTATACAGAAAAATAGCTTAACTCTTTGGCAACACAATGGTACCAGATTCAATGTTCTACGACGTTTCTACAAGAAATTATAGTCAGTTATATCAGGTATGGTGACGGTGATGTAGATAGCGAGTCTCCTCACAGCCTATATATTTTTTGGAATTTTTTCCTTGCTTTTTATCGCTTTTTCTTGCACCGGTGGCCTGGTGGCTAAAGCTCCCGCTTCACACACGGAAGGCCCGGGTTCGATTCCCGGCGGGTGGAAACATTTCTACATGTTTCCTTACACCTGTTGTCCTGTTCACCTAGCAGTAAATAGGTACCTGGGTGTTAGTCGACTGGTGTGGGTCGCATCCTGGGGGACAAGATTAAGGACCCCAATGGAAATAAGTTAGACAGTCCTCCATGACGCACTGACTTTCTTGGGTTATCCTGGGTGGCTAACCCTCTGGTGTTAAAAATCCGAACGAAATCTTATCTTAATATAATAATTGACTATTTGGCATCAAAAGCTCGTGTGAGTGTGAGTTTTCATCAGAGCTGCCTCCTGGTGTTATTACTGAAACAATATTATTTGCTATATTCCTCCATTTTAGGTGCCTTAAGTTGAAATCCCCCAGGAGCAAGATGTTGTGTGCAGGAGCTGGAAGATTTTCCAGACAGTGGTCAATTTTTAACAGCTGTTCCTAGAATTGCTGGGATGTTGCATCCGGAGGCTTGTAGACTACCACAATGGCTAGGTTTTGGTTCTCGACCTTTACTGCTAAAACTTCCACTACATCATTTGAGGCATTAAGCAGTTCTGTGCAAACAAGTGACTCTGCAATGTACAGGCCAACCCCCCCTCCTTTGGTGACATACACTACATAATTACCGGTTTATGACTGGTTAGTGTGATATGAATTTCAAAATTACTTGTTTATGATTTGTTAGTGTGACAAACTGCATGATTACTGGTTTATGATTGGTTAGTGTCACATACACTACAAAATTACTGGTTTATGATTGGTTAAAGTGACATAAGCTTTATAAATACTGGTTTATGATTGGTTAGTATGACATAAACTGCATGATTACTGGTTTATGATTGGTTAGTGTGACATACACTACATAATTACTGGTTTATGATTGGTTAGTGTGACATAAACTGCATGATTACTGGTTTATGATTGGTTAGTGTGACATGCACTATATAATTATTGGTTTATAATTGGTTAGTGTGACATACACTATATAATTACTGGATTATCATTGCTTAATATGACATGCACTATATAATTATTGGTTTATAATTGGTTAGTGTGACATACACTATATAATTACTGGATTATCATTGCTTAATATGACATGCACTATATAATTATTGGTTTATAATTGGTTAGTGTGACATACACTATATAATTACTGGATTATCATTGCTTAATATGACATGCACTATATAATTATTGGTTTATAATTGGTTAGTGTGACATACACTATATAATTACTGGATTATCATTGCTTAATATGACATGCACTACATAATTACTGGATCACTTTTCTTCCTACATTTGCACCAAATGTAAAGAGGCGCACAGGAAATATGTAGATGACTCACAGGAAATCTTTTTCATATGTCGAAGCTGATGTTGCTGTTACTGTACTGGTGTTACTGTTACTGGAGCTGCTATTACTGGTGTTACTTTTACTGGTGTTGCTGTTACTGTTGTTGTTACTAATGTTGCTGTTACTGGTGTTGCTGTTACTTTTATTGCTGTTACTGGTGTTGCTGTTACTGGTGTTGCTGTTACTGCTGTTACTGTTACTGGAGCTGCTCTTACTGGTGTTACTGTTACTGGTGTTGCTGTTACTGTTGTTCTTACTGGTGTTGCTGTTACTTTTGTTGCCGCTACTGGTGTTGTTGTTGTTATTGGTGTTGCTGTTACTGGTGATACTGTTACCTGTGCTGCTGTTACAGGTGTTGTTGTTACTGGTGTTGCTGTTACTCGTGTTGCTGTTACTGGTATTCCTGTATCTGGTGTTGCTGTTACTGATGTTGTTGTTATTGGTGTTGCTGTTACTGGTGTTGCTGTTAATGATGTTGCTGTTACTGGTGTTGCAGTTACTGGTGTTGTTGTTACTGGTGTTGTTGTTACTGGTGTTGCAGATGCTGGTGTTGTTGCTATTGGTGTTGCTGTTACTGGTGTTGCTGTTACTGGTGTTGTTGCTATTGGTGTTGCTGTTACTGGTGTTGCTGTTACTGCTGTTGTGGAAAATACTGTACATTCTCCAAAAAATACAGTGTATTTTATATGTAAATTGATGGCCTATATTGTAGGTAATAAAAATTAATTTGTAAATTAATAAAGAACCAGCGATGGGTGAGCGTCACTGGAGAAGAGACGCCATTGTTTTGAATATGGTAAAGGCACGTTGGTGAAATGTGCATAAATTTTCGTCACTCTAGGGGTTATATTGGGCTTAAATCTCTGCACAAAATTCAATTTAAACCAGCAAATAATAGAGCCTACTAGACTGGAGAATACACTAGACCTCATCTTCACTAACAATGATGATCTGATAAGAAATGTCACCATATCAAAAACAATATACTCAGATCACAACATAATTGAGGTTCAGACATGTATGCGTGGAGCCCCAGACCGACATAATGAGACTAGTCACGAGGGAGCATTCACCAAATTCAACTTCAATAACAAAAACATAAAGTGGGACCAAGTAAACCAAGTCCTAACCGATATAAGCTGGGAAGATATACTAAGCAACACAGACCCCAACTTATGCCTAGAACAGATTAACTCGGTGGCACTCGATGTATGCACAAGGCTTATTCCTCTAAGAAAAAGGAGGAGTAGATGTAAAATAGAAAGAGACAGGCGCTCCCTTTACAGGCGATGAAAAAGAATAACAGAGCGGCTAAAAGAGGTCAATATATCTGAAATGCGTAGGGAGACACTGGTCAGAGAAATAGCAAGCATCGAACTTAAGCTTAAAGAATCCTTTAGGAGTCAGGAATCGCGGGAAGAACTAAAAGCCATAAATGAAATCGAAAGAAACCCAAAGTATTTCTTCTCCTATGCAAAATCAAAATCGAGAAAAACGTCCAGTATTGGGCCCCTACTTAAACAAGATGGGTCCTACACAGATGACAGCAAGGAAATGAGTGAGCTACTCAAGTCCCAATATGACTCAGTTTTTAGCAAGCCGCTAACCAGACTGAGAGTCGAAGATCAAAATGAATTTTTTATGAGAGAGCCACAAAATTTGATTAACACAAGCCTATCCGATGTTATCCTGACGCCAAATGACTTCGAAATGGCGATAAATGACATGCCCATGCGCTCTGCCCCAGGGCCAGACTCATGGAACTCTGTGTTCATCAAGAACTGCAAGAAGCCCCTATCACGAGCCTTTTCCATCCTATGGAGAGGGAGCATGGACACAGGGGTCGTCCCACAGTTACTAAAAACAACAGACATAGCCCCACTCCACAAAGGGGGCAGTAAAGCAACAGCAAAGAACTACAGACCAATAGCACTAACATCCCATATCATAAAAATCTTTGAAAGGGTCCTAAGAAGCAAGATCACCACCCATCTAGAAACCCATCAGTTACACAACCAAGGGCAACATGGCTTTAGAACAGGTCGCTCCTGTCTGTCTCAACTATTGGATCACTACGACAAGGTCCTAAATGCACTAAAAGACAAAAAAGAATGCAGATGTAATATATACAGACTTTGCAAAAGCCTTCGACAAGTGTGACCATAGCGTAATAGCGCACAAAATGCGTGCTAAAGGAATAACAGGAAAAGTCGGTCGATGGATCTATAATTTCCTCACTAACAGAACACAGAGAGTAGTCGTCAACAGAGTAAAATCCGAGGCAGCTACGGTGAAAAGCTCTGTTCCACAAGGCACAGTACTCGCTCCCATCTTGTTCCTCATCCTCATATCCGACATAGACAAGGATGTCAGCCACAGCACCGTGTCTTCCTTTGCAGATGACACCCGAATCTGCATGACAGTGTCTTCCATTGCAGACACTGCAAGGCTCCAGGCGGACATCAACCAAATCTTTCAGTGGGCTGCAGAAAACAATATGAAGTTCAACGATGAGAAATTTCAATTACTCAGATATGGTAAACATGAGGAAATTAAATCTTCATCAGAGTACAAAACAAATTCTGGCCACAAAATAGAGCGAAACACCAACGTCAAAGACCTGGGAGTGATCATGTCGGAGGATCTCACCTTCAAGGACCATAACATTGTATCAATCGCATCTGTTAGAAAAATGACAGGATGGATAATGAGAACCTTCAAAACTAGGGAGGCCAAGCCCATGATGACACTCTTCAGGTCACTTGTTCTATCTAGGCTGGAATATTGCTGCACACTAACAGCACCTTTCAAGGCAGGTGAAATTGCCGACCTAGAAAATGTACAGAGAACTTTCACGGCGTGCATAACGGAGATAAAACACCTCAATTACTGGGAGAGCTTGAGGTTCCTAAACCTGTATTCCCTGGAACGCAGGGGGAGAGATACATGATTATATACACCTGGAAAATCCTAGAGGGACTAGTACCGAACTTGCACACGAAAATCACTCACTACGAAAGCAAAAGACTTGGCAGACGATGCACCATCCCCCCAATGAAAAGCAGGGGTGTCACTAGCACGTTAAGAGACCATACAATAAGTGTCAGGGGCCCGAGACTGTTCAACTGCCTCCCAGCACACATAAGGGGGATTACCAACAGACCCCTGGCAGTCTTCAAGCTGGCACTGGACAAGCACCTAAAGTCAGTTCCTGATCAGCCGGGCTGTGGCTCGTACGTTGGTTTGCGTGCAGCCAGCAGCAACAGCCTGGTTGATCAGGCTCTGATCCACCAGGAGGCCTGGTCACAGACCGGGCCGCGGGGGCGTTGACCCCCGGAACTCTCTCCAGGTAAACTCCAGGTAAACTCACTGTCTTAAATAATATACTGGAACGAGATAAGTAGTTTGCAAGACTTGTGATTGGTTAGTGTGACATAAACTTTATAA
The DNA here is from genome assembly GCF_038502225.1 of Cherax quadricarinatus. Classification (NCBI taxonomy): domain Eukaryota; kingdom Metazoa; phylum Arthropoda; class Malacostraca; order Decapoda; family Parastacidae; genus Cherax; species Cherax quadricarinatus. The sequence goes on from NC_091391.1 coordinate 11,387,136, forward strand.
TTACTGGTTTATGATTGGTTAGTGTGACATAAACTGTATAATTACTGGTTTATGATTGGTTAGTGTGACATAAACTGTATAATTACTGGTTTATGATTGGTTAGTGTGACATAAACTTTATAGTTACTGGTTTATGATTGGTTAGTGTGACATAAACTGCATAATTACTGGTTTATGATTAGTTAGTGTGACATAAACTGTTTAATTACAGGTTTTTGATTGGTTAGTGTGACATAAACTGATATGATTGGTTAGTGTGACATAAACTGTATAATTACTGGTTTATGATTGGTTAGTGTGACATAAACTGTATAATTACTGGTTCATGATTGGTTAGTGTGACATAAACTGTATAATTACTGGTTTATGATTGGTTAGTGTGACATAAACTGTATAATTACTGGTTTATGATTGGTTAGTGTGACATAAACTACATAATAAATGGTTTATGATTGGTTAGTGTGGCATAAACTGTATAATTACTGGTTTATGATTAGTTAGTGTGACATAAACTGTTCACTCTGTCACATCTGTATAGGTTGTAACCTGGGATCCATATTTCGTTGTCCAAGTGAACCTTTATGTGGGTCTCAGTGAAAGCCGCGAACATTGCCTTTGCCTCTGCAAGCAGTCCACGGATGAAAGGTATTTTGTTGTTTGTTGCTGGCTTTAGACCCTGTATATTTGCAAAGAAGAATGTTATCGGACTGGTGGTATTGTTGGTACTGGGGGGGGATTTTTTTTCCGGCATTAGTATCTGTATCTGTTGGTTTGGAGTGGAGGCCATCGACTGTGGTTCCACTCCAGGAATGACTGGATTTGGTGTACGATTTCTGCCATTTCCTGCCAGTTTTTTTTCCTTCCTGGCACTAAAAAACCTCTCCCTCTTGAGTGGCTGTGGCTACCCAGGTTTTCCCATGGCCTGGATGTTTTGTATCTTTTTGTCCCCTTTAGATGGTATGCCTGGCAATTTAAGTTATAGCACAGTCTTTCCTGTACTGAAGAGGTACACAGTTCAGGGTGAAAAAGCTTACAGGAAGGGAGTTTGCATTTTCCTGTTGTCATATGGGCATGGCATTTTCTAGGGTGGTCATAGTTGCACGTCCCATCTGTTTTTCCAGATTTCCCATGCCTGCAGATACCAAGTGCATAGTATGTGCACAGGCTTGGTTTCCGTTTGCCTTGGGTTTCTGTGACTGTATTCCCTGTTGGTGCATGTTTCCCTGTCTTACTTCTATCCTCCCTAGCACCAACAATGGAGCTCCCACCAGTTGTTTTTGGTAATATATCCTCACTATTGCTAGTGGAGTCCTCTTGTTTGCTATTTCCTGCGGTATTTCTAGTTTGCAATATTGGTTTTATCTTATCTTTGACTACACTTGTTTCCCTACTATGGCTCCTGTCCCCTATGAGGTCATTTATATGTATTCCTTCCTGCGTATAATTCCCGACTACCTGGACAAAATCTCCAGCTTCACCATTACTGTCTCCCAGGACAGCATCTCCAGCTTCACCATTACTGTCTCCCAGGACAGCACCTCCAGCTTCACCATTACTGTCTCCCAGGACAGCACCTCCAGCTTCACCATTACTGTCTCCCAGGACAGCACCTCCAGCTTCACCATTACTGTCTCCCAGGACAGCACTATCAGCCCCACATTTACTGACTACCAGGACTTCATCTCCAGCCTTACAGTTTCTGACTACATGGCCAGTATCAAGGGCAGTATCATTCAGCCCAGACTTTTTATGTTCCCATCTATTGTAGAAAGCTTCCAGGTTTTCTATGAAAGCAGCTTTGATGTTGTCCTCTTTTAATACCCTTGTGATTTTAGTCCACAGATTTATCTCATTTGGGCATACCCAAAAACATTTCCCTGTTTTAATACTGCTTGTAGCTAGTTTTTGGATATTTGCACAAGGGGCATGACACCAATTTCCACAAAAATGACAATTTATCCATGTGGAAGCCCGTTTGTTTGACTGACCACAGACTACACACAGCTTCATAATGATTTGAATGGTTGATTTACTGCAATTCTACTAGCAACCTCTTGAATATTCTATTAATAACCTCCTTAAATGAAGCTCTAGCTATTTGTATTTCTGTTTCTAACTGTTTTTGTATATTGGACAGCTTACCGTGCACGTTCCTGATATATATTTAATGTTTTCGTTTATAAGGGCGCCTACAACTCCATCCGTTTACAGTCTGCTTTATTGTCCAACGAAACCGTTTGAAACCAGTCAAGGGTTCGGACCAGACAAGGGTTCGGACCAGTCAAGGGTTCGGATCAGTCGATCTGATCTGATCAGTGGGTCACTTATTTAAAACATACTGGTCGGTGATTTGGGCTAACACATGAAGGATCTACTGGAAATTATCTACCCGAGTAATATGTGATTTGATTGATACAAAAGTATAACTTGCGTGTTGAAGAAACCGGTGACTGCTGGCAGCTCCTACAATGACGAACGGTCGACGTCAACCCTTGTTTATCAATCGCTGTATCTAGCTTTTCTATTTTTTTCCAGTCTCCACCACAATAATTGCTATAGTATCACTATAGTTGACTGGTGGAAATTTTGGAGGAATCACGCTTTTTCTGTAGTAATATTTGCTTCTCGTTGTGTATATTGCGACCGCTGGTAACTACAGGTTATATGAAATTCACAGTATACGTCTGGTATTTCAAGAAAAAGAAACTAATGAAAGTCACTCCACTCCACTAAGTACCATTATAATACTGGTTAGTTGCTACTACAACACTGTATTCTGCTATTCACTGGTATCACTAGATTATATGCGAGTACACTAGCAAGCCAGGAAGATTATTAAAAACAGCTGACCTGTGGTATGTTTCTGGCGACTTCTGGCACCTGCCTCTATAGGCTTATCACTTCATTTACAAATTCACCTGTTTTCAAATGACACTTTAGCCTTTATCATCAATATACTAGGGAGCCACTGTAGTATACACTATACGCTATGTATACTCAATGTTATCAGGGAGACTTTCTTTCCTCTGACACGAAAAGTTCAATTATTATTATTTTTTTCACACGGGACACAGGCCTATGATTCCCCTCTGGCAGTAAACTCTGCTAGGTAGTGCACACTAATTCTCCTTTTTTGACTCAGTATATAATGTTTTCCGCCCAAGATTGGTTCCAGGCGCTAGAGGGATGTATCGTATAGGATTGATGACACAAATTAAAGTTCTACACGTAAGAGCGACCGTGAAAACACGAGAAAACCCGGAGCACAACGAGGCACGCTGATCTGTACATTTTGGAAATAAAGGACCCCAATGGAAATAAGTCACTCTGACTTTTTTGGGTTATCCCAGGTTCTCTACACATATGCTGCTATGTATGATAATTCTATGTAACTGTATTTGTGTATACCTGAATAAACTTACTTACTTACTTACTTACGTATTTTATGTAGTGATTTAACTGAGGTGGTGAACTTCAAGTATGAAAGTTTATTCACTTAAGACTTAAGTAATATAACATGTGATTCTGTTATTCAACAATGTTGCAGTTGATCAAGTCATTGATCTTCTTGGCAGGGTGATTAACCATGATACAGTTACCTGTACCTTCGTTGATCAAGTCATTGATCTTCTTGGCAAGGGTGATCAACCATGATACAGTTACCTGTACCTTCGTTGATCAAGTCATTGATCTTCTTGGCAAGGGTGATTAACCATGATACAGTTACCTGTACCTTCGTTGATCAAGTCATTGATCTTCTTGGCAGGGTGATTAACCATGATACAGTTACCTGTACCTTCGTTGATCAAGTCATTGATCTTCTTGGCAGGGTGATCAACCATGATACAGTTACCTGTACCTTCGTTGATCAAGTCATTGATCTTCATGGCAAGGGTGATCAACCATGATACAGTTACCTGTACCTTTGTTGATCAAGTCATTGATCTTCTTGGCAGGGTGATTAACCATGATACAGTTACCTGTACCTTCGTTGATCAAGTCATTGATCTTCTTGGCAGGGTGATTAACCATGATACAGTTACCTGTACCTTCGTTGATCAAGTCATTGATCTTCTTGGAAAGGTGATTAATCATGATACAGTTACCTGTACCTTCGTTGATCAAGTCATTGATCTTCTTGGCACCATGATACAGTTACCTGTACCTTCGTTGATCATGCCATTGATCTTTTTGGCATGGTGATTAACTATGATACAGTTTCTTGTACCTTCGTTGATCAAGTCATTGATCTTCTTGGCAGGGTGATTAACCATGATACAGTTACCTGTACCTTCGTTGATCAAGTCATTGATCTTCTTGGCAGGGTGATTAACCATGATACAGTTACCTGTACCTTCGTTGATCATGCCATTGATCTTTTTGGCATGGTGATTAACCATGATACAGTTACCTGTACCTTCGTTGATCAAGTCATTGATCTTCTTGGCAGGGTGATTAACCATGATACAGTTACCTGTACCTTCGTTGATCAAGTCATTGATCTTCTTGGAAAGGTGATTAATCATGATACAGTTACCTGTACCTTCGTTGATCAAGTCATTGATCTTCTTGGAAAGGTGATTAATCATGATACAGTTACCTGTACCTTCGTTGATCAAGTCATTGATCTTCTTGGCAGGGTGATTAACCATGATACAGTTACCTGTACCTTCGTTGATCATGCCATTGATCTTTTTGGCATGGTGATTAACTAAGATACAGTTTCCTGTACCTTCGTTGATCAAGCCATTGATCTTCTTGGTAGGGTAATTAACCATGATACAGTCACTTGTACCTTCGTTGATCAAGCCATTGATCTTCTTGGCAGGGTGATTAACCATGATACAGTTACCTGTACCTTCGTTGATCAAGTCATTGATCTTCTTGGAAGGGTGATTAACCATGATACAGTTGCCTGTACCTTCGTTGATCAAGCCATTGATCTTCTTGGCAGGGTTATTAACCATGATACAGTTACCTGTACCTTCGTTGATCAAGTCATTGATCTTCTTGGCAGGGTTATTAACCATGATACAGTTACCTGTACCTTCGTTGATCAAGTCATTGATCTTCTTGGAAAGGTGATTAATCATGATACAGTTACCTGTACCTTCGTTGATCAAGCCATTGATCTTCTTGGCAGGGTGATTAACCATGATACAGTTACCTGTACCTTCGTTGATCATGCCATTGATCTTTTTGGCATGGTGATTAACCATGATACAGTTTCCTGTACCTTCGTTGATCAAGCCATTGATCTTCTTGGCAGGGTTATTAACCATGATACAGTCACTTGTACCTTCGTTGATCAAGCCATTGATCTTCTTGGCAGCCATGATTCAGTTACCTGTCTTCGTTGGCATCTTTTTGGCATGGTGATTAACCATGATACAGTTTCCTGTACCTTCGTTGATCAAGCCATTGATCTTCTTGGCAGGGTTATTAACCATGATACAGTCACTTGTACCTTCGTTGATCAAGCCATTGATCTTCTTGGCAGGGTGATTAACCATGATAAAGTTACCTGTACCTTGCCAGTTCTAAGGCAACAAGTATAAACAAGTGTTGGAGCAGCCATGGGCTCACCTCTTAGTGCAGTGCTAGCTAACTTATTTGTGTTGGACCTAGAATCCAGACGGATCTTCAATAACATCGCTAAGTCAGTTACATGGGTGCTGTACGTTGATGATATTTAGGTTATTGTACCCAAATATCTTGATGTACGTGACATCGAAGTCATTTGGCGTCAGGATAACATCGGATAGGCTTGTGTTAATCAAATTTTGTGGCTCTCTCATAAAAAATTCATTTTGATCTTCGACTCTCAGTCTGGTTAGCGGCTTGCTAAAAACTGAGTCATATTGGGACTTGAGTAGCTCACTCATTTCCTTGCTGTCATCTGTGTAGGACCCATCTTGTTTAAGTAGGGGCCCAATACTGGACGTTGTTCTCGATTTTGATATACGAATACAACATATACTACTACTAGTACTACTACTACTACTACTACTACTACTACTACTACTACTACTACTACTACTACTACTACCACTACTACTACTACCACTACTACTACTACTACTACTACTACTACTGCTACTACTACTACTACTACTACAACTACTATTACTAACACTACCACTGCTATTACTACCACTACTACTGCTACTACAACTATTCTTCTACTACTACAACTACTACTACTACTACAACTACTACTACCACTATTACTACCACTACTACTACCACTACTACTACTACTACTACTACTACTACTACTACTACTACTACTACTACTACTACTACTACTACTACGACTACTATTACAACTACTACTACTACCACTACTAGTGCCGCTACTGCCACTATTAATATTACCACACCAGTGTTACTAGTACCACTACTATTACTACCACTACTACTACTACTACCCCTAACTCTACATTTACTCCAGTCAATTTTGTGGTTTCCAGTGTTATGTTCTGTTGTGTCGGTGACGGCGATTAGTTAGGCTTCTAGGCACCGTCGGCGTCTGAGGTCTGGTTCGATGAGAACGAGTTGTGCCTCATTCCAGTTCATCAAATGCCCCATGGAGTCTCTGTGGAGGTCACTGGCGTACCTTAAATCGTCTCTGTTACAGGCACTTCGATGCTCGTTCAGGCGGACCGCAAGATCTCTGCCTGCCTCGCCTACATATTTCTTGAGACAGAACCCACAGGGGATAGTGTAGACGCCTGCTGTAGAAGTTAGAGGTGTGGGGCTGCGTTTCATAGTGAGGTCTTTGATAGATGATGTGTTAATGGTGGAAACGTTGATGTTACTCATAGCAAGTGCCCGGCGAGTATTCATGGCAACATCACCACATGGGAGCACTATGAACTGCTTAGTGGGCTATTCCATGGCCGGTTTGTTGAGGATAGATTGTGCCTTGAGTCTGCAATCTCGGATGAAGAAAGACTCAAGGCACAAGCTATCCTCAACAAACCGCCCATGGAACAGAACTCTAAGCAGTCCATAGTGCTCCCATGTGATGATGTTGCCACAAATACTCGCCGGGCACTTGCTATGAGTAACATCAACGTTTCCACCATAAACACATCATCTATCAAAGACCTCACTACGAAAGGCACCTCCAACTTCTACAGCAGGCGTCTACGCCATCCCATGTGGATTCTGTCGCAAGATATATTTGGCGAGACAGGCAGAGATCTTACGGTCCGCCTGAACGAGCATCGAAGTGCCTCTAACAGAGACGATGTAAGGTACGTCAGTGTCCTCCACAGAGACTCCACGGGGCATTTGATGAACTGGAATGAGGCACAACTCGTTCTCACCGAACCAGACCTCAGACCCGTCCTCATCCCAACATGACATTCTTCAGGTCACTATGCGTCATCTCACACCTCACTCTCCGCCTATATATAATGTCTTTCTACCTCTGTGTATTATTGTGGGTGGAGATTTCAACGCACATCACCCAATGCTGCACTCTCACTCAGCAACCAATGCTGCTGGCAGACACATAGCAATGCTCCTACACGATATTCCAGAGGTAAAGTTGCTAAACAATGGAAACCCCACACACATGTTGGGTGGCTGCCTCGACCTTACCTTCGGGTCAAGACAACTCGCAGCAGGAGCCACATGGGAAACTCATCCTCACCTTGTCAGTGACCACTTTGCAGTGGTCACCACCTTCATCATCAACAGGCCTCCCACAGTTGTGCTGCCTCCTAGATGGGACGTAAAGAGGGCCAACTGGAAGGTGTTCCAGGATTATCTTCATGACTGGTGGTCCACATACTCTCTATCTGAAGACTGTGATACGGCTGAACAGGAGCTAATCACTGTTCTCACCCAGGCAGCAGAGTGCGCAATTCCAAAGAAGTACACAGGACGCACTCACAAAAGAGACTGGTGGTTCTACAACGACGAGGTGTGGGAGCAGAACCACCGCATCAACTCTTTTAGGAAGCTATACAGGCGTAACCCTACGGCAGAGAACAGGAATACTCTGAGAGCCATTGTGCAGCATGCCCGCAGATTCTCTCTCAGAGTAAAAACTGAGAAATGGCTGGAGTGGTGCTCAACATTCGGGCATCACACCACCTTATCTGAGATATGGGGCAAGCTCAACATAGGAATTGGCAAGAGCAAGCCGAGGCCACCAGCACATCCGAACACATCCCAGGAAGCTGAGAAACTAGTGGAGCTTTTCACTTCCAGGGGAGCCTCCACTCAGCTCCCACAGGACATCCGGAATATACAGACGGATCTTCTGCCACAGCGCCAGCTAACGATACAAGCTGCATGTGAGTCGGAAGATGTGACTGATGAAGACCTCACGGACTTGGAACTCCAACGTGCCATTAAGAACACAGGCGACACTGCCCCGGGCATCGATGGTGTTACATACTCCATGATTGCACGGGCTGGGCAGAGTGGATGGGAGGCCATACTAGACGTCATTAACAAGTCGTGGAGGGCCAGGACACTCCCAGCAGCTTGGAAGAAAGCTACTATCGTACCAATTCCAAAGCCCAAGGACCCAGGCAGTATGAGACCCATATCGCTGACCAGCTGCTTAGCCAAGACTGCTGAGAGGATGGTGTTAAACCGCCTCCTATGGAAACTTGGACCCTCTCATCATCACATATTTGGCTTCACCAAAGGAGTGGGTACAGCAGAGTGCATAACCACTCTACTAAGCCAGATTGCTGATAGTAACAAAAAACCTAGTATTGTCGTCTACCTCGACCTTGAAAAAGCATTTGAGCTAGCCAGCCCCACAACAATTCTGGCAATACTAGCTCGGAAGGGAATCAAAGGACGCCTCCTGGCCTGGATAGAGTCCTACCTTAGGGGCAGGCAGGCCTGTGTCAGCTTTCAGGGACACTACTCTTCCTTTAAATCCCTGGAAAACGGTACACCACAAGGAGGTGTGCTCAGTCCTACCCTGTTTAACATCCTTATGCAGGAACTTGTGAGCCTTCCCTTTCATAGTGGTACACAGCTCCTCAGCTATGCTGATGATCTTGCACTCGTAGTGAATGGGAAAGGCAATTTAAAACGACAGGCTCAGAGAGCTTTGGACCTAATTACGCAGTCTTGCAAGGAACTAGGCCTCAAGATCTCGGCCGAGAAATCTCTTGCAATGATGTTCAAGGGACCAGATCCTGTGAATACATTACGTATTCAGGATATAGAACTTGAGTGGACAGGCTCCTACCTGTACTTGGGAATCTACATTGATAAAAAGCTTACCTTTCAGAAACAGGCCGAGTATGTCAGGTCAAGTGCTCTACTCAGACTCAACGCCATGAGAGCCATGACGAGGCACCGTGCAGGGGCAAGCAAAGATGTACTTTGCTTGTACTATATACAAGCTATACGCTCGCTCATTGACTATGGTGCACCGGCGTTAGCTCATCTCTTCCCGCAGAGCAGGCAAAGTGTGGAGGTCGTACAAAATCAGGCGATAAGAACTATGCTTGGGGCCCCCATCTGGACCAACACAGTATGTCTCAGATCTGAGGCCCGGTTTCCTTCCTTGGCTGACAGAGTAAGATACATAAACGTCTGCAAAGTGGCCACGATTCTGCACCGGCAGCAAGGTACCCCACTAAGGAGACGGATATTGACAACCATGGCACAAGATCCCACACTCTTCACGGACTACTCCTGGATTCGTTCGTTTTTTGCTGCTGGGCGGAAGCTGCTGCCTATACAACTACTCCTTGAGAAGAGTTGTGACCTTCCTGTTGCTGGGTACCATCCACCACCTCCCTGGCGCCCAGATCCAGCCGAAGTTTGCATCATGCAGCTACCCATCTCTAAGCGTCTCTGCAGTCAAGACACTCTCAGCAATCATGCTGAGACAAGCATGGCACTGGCAGAGGGAGGCACATGTGCAGTGTATTTCACAGATGGTTCTGTCGACCCTGACAGGAAGAGAGCAGCAGCTGGACTGTACCACAATGGTCACACACAAGGCTGGCGACTCCCTGACCACTGCACGATCCTTCAAGCTGAGCTGGTGGCGATTCAGCAGGCATTGTCACATGCCCTACGACATCGACTCCGACCTGTCATACATGTTGATTCCACCTCTGCAATCAATGCCCTCTCCCATCCTCAAACACAGGACAATGTTCACCTCATCATATCGATCCTGAGCATAATGACAGCCTTAGAAGTTCAGGGTAACAGATCGACATTGAACTGGATCCCCAGCCATGCTGGCATCCGGGGAAATGAGGCGGCAGATGATGCAGCCAAGGCAGCAACAGACTATCCATATGTTGTGATTACTGTCCCAATCAGCCTACGACAGACCAAACTGGTGGCTGCCAGAGCCATGAAACTTATGGGGGATGTCTTAGGTGATACCCCATCTCAACAGTGGTACCGAGCAGCGACTCAGGGAGAACCCCATCCATATGATAGAAGCTGGTCCAGAGCGCAGTGTACCGCCATCCATCGGCTTCGTTTGGGCTTTCCCACAGCCAAGATGATGGTAGACAAGGCTGAGGAGGAGATGTGCCAGTACTGTCAGCACGTTGCCCAGCGGCCCCTAACACACTATCTTCTGGAGTGCGAAGTTACTGAGACACTCCGCAGGCAACTAGGAGTGATATTCCCTCCCGAAGAGGACCCAGAGATGACTGCAGCCACACTAGTGTACCATGGAGTCAACGAACCAGACAAGCTGTTACCTGTGATAACGACATATCCTCCTCCTCGCTAGTGTCCATAGTTAGGAGTACATATGATGTTGTCGCTAATGAGATGCACCAGTTGAACTGACCAGAAGAGTGCTTGAGCAGCATACCTGGAGTTTACCTGGAGAGAGTTCCGGGGGTCAACGCCCCCGCGGCCGGGTCTGTGACCAGGCCTCCTGGTGGATCAGAGCCTGATCAACCAGGCTGTTACTGCTGGCTGCACGCAAACCAACGTACGAGCCACAGCCCGGCTGATCAGGAACCGACTTTAGGTGCTTGTCCAGTGCCAGCTTGAAGACTGCCAGGGGTCTGTTGGTAATCCCCAATATGTATGCTGGGAGGCAGTTGAACAGTCTCGGGCCCCTGACACTTATTGTATGGTCTCTTAACGTGCTAGTGACACCCCTGCTTTTCATTGGGGGGATGTTGCATCGTCTGCCAAGTCTTTTGCTTTCGTAGTGAGTGATTTTCGTGTGCAAGTTCGGTACTAGTCCCTCTAGGATTTTCCAGGTGTATATAATCATGTATCTCTCCTGCCTGCATTCCAGGGAATACAGGTTCAGGAACCTCAAGTGCTCCCAGTAATTGAGGTGTTTTATCTCCATTATGCGCGCCGTGAAGGTTCTCTGTACATTTTCTAGGTCAGCAATTTCACCTGCCTTGAAAGGTGCTGTTAGTGTGCAGCAATATTCCAGCCTAGATAGAACAAGTGACCTGAAGAGTGTCATCATGGGCTTGGCATCCCTCGTTTTGAAGGTTCTCATTATCCATCCTGTCATTTTTCTAGCAGATGCGATTGATACAATGTTATGGTCCTTGAAGGTGGAGATCCTCCGACATGATCACTCCCAGGTCTTTGACGTTGGTGTTTCGCTCTATTTTGTTGCCAGAATTTGTTTTGTACTCTGATGAAGATTTAATTTCCTCGTGTTTACCATATCTGAGTAATTGAAATTTCTCATCGTTGAACTTCATTTTGTTTTCTGCAGCGCACTGAAAGATTTGGTTGATGTCCGCCTGGAGCCTTGCAGTGTCTGCAATGGAAGACACTGTCATGCAGATTCGGGTGTCATCTGCAAAGGAAGACACAGTGCTGTGGCTGACATCCTTGTCTATGTCAGATATGAGGATGAGGAACAAGATGGGAGCGAGTACTGTGCCTTGTGGAACAGAGCTTTTCACCGTGGCTGCCTCGGACTTTACTCTGTTGACTACTACTCTCTGTGTTCTGTTAGTGAGGAAATTATAGATCCATCGACGCACATCCATACGTCGCATCATTGTAGAAACCTTTCTCCCTCGGGAGCCAGAGACGGGTCATCGCAAGATTGAGACCCGTGCCAGGACTACGGTCTTGGCGAACATTATACATACATCTGTATGTTAGAAGTGATCAAGGTCCCAGGACCGAAACGTTTTCTAATAAATATGTCATAGTGTTTGCTTACATGTCTTTCTAAACCATATAGATAAGTGTAATCTCGCAGTGTAGTGTATATAGATCAGTGTAGCCACACAATGTAGTGTATATAGATTAGTGTAGCCACACAGTGTAGTGTATACAGATTAGTGTAGCCACACAGTGTAGTGTATATAGATTAGTGTAGCCACACAGTGTAGTGTATACAGATTAGTGTAGCCACACAGTGTAGTGTATATAGATTAGTGTAGCCACACAGTGTAGTGTATATAGATCAGTGTAGCCACACAGTGTAGTGTATATAGATCAGTGTAGCCACACAGTGTAGTGTATATAGATCAGTGTAGCCACACAGTGTAGCCACACAATGTAGTGTATATAGATTAGTGTAGCCACACAGTGTAGTGTATATAGATCAGTGTAGCCACACAGTGTAGTGTATATAGATCAGTGTAGCCACACAGTGTAGTGTATATAGATCAGTGTAGCCACACAGTGTAGTGTATATAGATTAGTGTAGCCACACAGTGTAGTGTATATAGATCAGTGTAGCCACACAATGTAGTGTATATAGATCAGTGTAGCCACACAGTGTAGTGCATATGGATTAATGTAGCCACACAGTGTAGTGTATATAGATCAGTGTAGTCTCACAGTGCAGTGTACATATTGTGGTAAGATATTTGTTATGGTAAACACATACATCCTGTCACTGATAAAGTATTTCTTGCCAAAACTGAATTTTTCCATCCAAGTCCATCGTAAAATCTCTCTCTTAATAATACACGTAAAGCACCTTTATATTTTAGCAAAAAATTGTACCAGTTAAAGCTAATTAAAGTAAGCAAGTGTATGAATTTATTATGAAAGAGATAGATGTTTGTGCTTTATTACTGATAACAGGATGTCTAACATCCAGTTGACTTGTCTCTCTACATCCCTTCACAGTGTGTTATCCTTCACAGTGTGTGTGTCTGTGTTAACCTTCACAGTGTGTTATCCTTCACAGTGTGTGTGTCTGTGTTAACCTTCACAGTGTGTGTGTCTGTGTTAACCTTCACAGTGTGTTAACCTTCACAGTGTGTTATCCTTCACAGTGTGTGTGTCTGTGTTAACCTTCACAGTGTGTTATCCTTCACAGTGTGTGTGTCTGTGTTAACCTTCACAGTGTGTGTGTCTGTGTTAACCTTCACAGTGTGTGTGTCTGTGTTAACCTTCACAGTGTGTGTGTCTGTGTTAACCTTCACAGTGTGTTATCCTTCACAGTGTGTGTGTCTGTGTTAACCTTCTCAGTGTGTGTGTCTGTGTTAACCTTCACAGTGTGTGTGTCTGTGTTAACCTTCACAGTGTGTTATCCTTCACAGTGTGTTATCCTTCACAGTGTGTTATCCTTCACAGTGTGTGTGTCTGTGTTAACCTTCACAGTGTGTTATCCTTCACAGTGTGTTATCCTTCACAGTGTGTTAACCTTCACAGTGTGTTATCCTTCACAGTGTGTTAACCTTCACAGTGTGTTATCCTTCACAGTGTGTGTGTCTGTGTTAACCTTCACAGTGTGTGTGTCTGTGTTAACCTTCACAGTGTGTGTGTCTGTGTTAACCTTCACAGTGTGTGTGTCTGTGTTAACCTTCACAGTGTGTGTGTCTGTGTTAACCTTCACAGTGTGTTATCCTTCACAGTGTGTTATCCTTCACAGTGTGTTATCCTTCACAGTGTGTTATCCTTCTCAGTGTGTGTGTCTGTGTTAACCTTCACAGTGTGTTATCCTTCACAGTGTGTTATCCTTCACAGTGTGTTAACCTTCACAGTGTGTTATCCTTCTCAGTGTGTGTGTCTGTGTTAACCTTCACAGTGTGTTATCCTTCACAGTGTGTGTGTCTGTGTTAACCTTCACAGTGTGTTATCCTTCTCAGTGTGTGTGTCTGTGTTAACCTTCACAGTGTGTTATCCTTCTCAGTGTGTGTGTCTGTGTTAACCTTCACAGTGTGTTATCCTTCTCAGTGTGTGTGTCTGTGTTAACCTTCACAGTGTGTGTGTCTGTGTTAACCTTCACAGTGTGTTAACCTTCACAGTGTGTGTGTCTGTGTTAACCTTCACAGTGTGTTAACCTTCACAGTGTGTTATCCTTCTCAGTGTGTGTGTCTGTGTTAACCTTCACAGTGTGTTATCCTTCACAGTGTGTGTGTCTGTGTTAACCTTCACAGTGTGTTAACCTTCACAGTGTGTGTGTCTGTGTTAACCTTCACAGTGTGTTAACCTTCACAGTGTGTGTGTCTGTGTTAACCTTCACAGTGTGTGATACTTCTCAGTGTGTGTGTCTGTGTTAACCTTCACAGTGTGTGCGTCTGTGTTAACCTTCACAGTGTGTTAACCTTCACAGTGTGTTATCCTTCACAGTGTGTGTGTCTGTGTTAACCTTCACAGTGTGTGTGTCTGTGTTAACCTTCACAGTGTGTTATCCTTCACAGTGTGTGTGTCTGTGTTAACCTTCACAGTGTGTTATCCTTCACAGTGTGTGTGTCTGTGTTAACCTTCACAGTGTGTGTGTCTGTGTTAACCTTCACAGTGTGTGTGTCTGTGTTAACCTTCACAGTGTGTGTGTCTGTGTTAACCTTCACAGTGTGTGTGTCTGTGTTAACCTTCACAGTGTGTGTGTCTGTGTTATCCTTCACAGTGTGTGTCTGTGTTAACCTTCACAGTGTGTGTGTCTGTGTTAACCTTCACAGTGTGAGTGTCTGTGTTAACCTTCTCAGTGTGTGTGTCTGTGTTAACCTTCACAGTGTGTGTGTCTGTGTTAACCTTCACAGTGTGTGTGTCTGTGTTAACCTTCACAGTGTGTGTGTCTGTGTTAACCTTCACAGTGTGTGTGTCTGTGTTAACCTTCACAGTGTGTGTGTCTGTGTTAACCTTCACAGTGTGTTATCCTTCTCAGTGTGTGTGTCTGTGTTAACCTTCTCAGTGTGTGTCTGTGTTAACCTTCACAGTGTGAGTCTACGTTATACTGCCATTCAACAATCAGTGAATATACTGAGGAACTCACTGCTGGGACACTGAGGAACTCACTGCTGGCACACTGAGGAACTCACTGCTGGGGCACTGAGGAACTCACTGCTGGGACACTGAGGAACTCACTGCTGGCACACTGAGGAACTCACTGCTGGGACACTGAGGAACTCACTGCTGGGACACTGAGGAACTCACTGCTGGCACACTGAGGAACTCACTGCTGGGACACTGAGGAACTCACTGCTGAGACACTGAGGAACTCACTGCTGGGACACTGAGGAACTCACTGCTGGGACATTGAGGAACTCACTGCTGGGACACTGAGGAACTCACTGCTGGGACACTGAGGAACTCACTGCTGGGACATTGAGGAACTCACTGCTGGGACATGGAGGAACTCACTGCTGGGACACTGAGGAACTCACTGCTGGGACACTGAGGAACTCACTGCTGGCACACTGAGGAACTCACTGCTGGGACACTGAGGAACTGACTGCTGGGACACTGAGGAACTCACTGCTGGGACACTGAGGAACTCACTGCTGGGACATTGAGGAACTCACTGCTGGGACACTGAGGAACTCACTGCTGGGACACTGAGGAACTCACTGCTGAGACACTGAGGAACTCACTGTTGGAACTCTGAGGAACTCACTGCTGTGACGCTGAGAAAGGTTAGAAAAGTGTGTTAACTCAGCAAGTTGTATTTGCTGTTAACTCCTCCTCTTACACTACCTTGATCACCATCACTGAGTTCTGTCTCCTGGCTCATTTTATATCTTCTTCTGAAGCTGTGTATTGAGTCTGTGTCCAGCACAGCCTCATCCAAGTCACTACACTTTTAAACAAAAGAAACACTTCCTTACATGCCTATGTCACATCCGTGACTTCAGCATCCACTAGTGTCCCCTTGATTGTTTGTCTCTTAATTCAAGCAGTCTATTACTATCAGCACTACCAACTTATTTAAATATTATGTATTTTATGTGGTAATCATGTCTACCCTTCATCTTCTCTCCGCTAAGGTGGTCAGGTTCAGTTTCTTCAACCTCTCCTCATAATAAGTTTCTCTCAGCTTTAGGTCATGTTTTATTGCAAATATTTTGACATTTTCAAGTTTTTCAGTACTGTTCAAATGTTCAAGTGTTCAAGTGTGGCCACCATACTGGGACCTCATACTTGTTCAAGTGTTCAAGTGTGGCCACCATACTGGGACCTCATACTTGTTCAAGTGTGGCCATCA
Source organism: Cherax quadricarinatus (assembly GCF_038502225.1). NCBI lineage: Eukaryota > Metazoa > Arthropoda > Malacostraca > Decapoda > Parastacidae > Cherax > Cherax quadricarinatus. The sequence goes on from NC_091391.1 coordinate 11,403,526, forward strand.
TGCTGGGACCTCATACTTGTTCAAGTGTGACAACCATACTAGGACCTCATACTTGTTCAAGTGTGGCCACCATACTGGGACCTCATACTTGTTCAAGTGTGGCCATCATACTGGGACCTCATACTTGTTCAAGTGTGACAACCATACTGGGACCTCATACTTGTTCAAGTGTGGCCACCATACTGGGACCTCATACTTGTTCAAGTGTGACAACCATACTGGGACCTCATACTTGTTCAAGTGTGGCCACCATACTGGGACCTCATACTTGTTCAAGTGTTTAAGTGTGGCCACCATACTGGGATCTCATACTTGTTCAAGTGTGGCCACCATACTGGGACCTCATACTTGTTCAGTGTTTAAGTGTGGCCACCATACTGGGACCCCATACTTGTTCAAGTGTTTAAGTGTGGCCACCACACTGAGATCTCATACTTGTTCAAGTGTTTAAGTGTGGCCACCATACTGGGACCTCATACTTGTTCAAGTGTTCAAGTGTGGCCACCATACTGGGACCTCATACTTGTTCAAGTGTTTAAGTGTGGCCACCACACTGAGATCTCATACTTGTTCAAGTGTGGCCACCATACTGGGATCTCATACTTGTTCAAGTGTTCAAGTGTGGCCACCATACTGGGATCTCATACTTGCTCAAGTGTTCAAGTGTGGCCACCATACTGGGATCTCATACTTTTTCAAATGTTCAAGTGTGGCCACCATACTGGGACCTCATACTTGTTCAAGTGTTTAAGTGTGGCCACCACACTGAGATCTCATACTTGTTCAAGTGTGGCCACCATACTGGGATCTCATACTTGTTCAAGTGTTCAAGTGTGGCCATCATACTGGGATCTCATACTTGCTCAAGTGTTCAAGTGTGGCCACTATACTGGGATCTCATACTTGTTCAAATGTTCAAGTGTGGCCACCATACTGGGACCTCATACTTGTTTAAGTGTTTAAGTGTGGCCACCATACTGGGACCTCATACTTGTTCAAGTGTTCAAGTGTGGCCACCATACTGAGATCTCATACTTGTTCATGTGTGGCCACCATACTGGGATCTCATACTTGTTGAAGTGTGGCCATCATAATGGGATCTCATACTTGCTCAAGTGTTCAAGTGTGGCCACCATACTGGGACCTCATACTTGTTCAAGTGTTCAAGTGTGGCCACCATACTGGGATCTCATACTTGTTCAAGTGTTCAAGTGTGGCCACCATACTGAGATCTCATACTTGTTCAAGTGTTCAAGTGTGGCCACCATACTGAGATCTCATACTTGTTCAAGTGTGGCCACCATACTGGGATCTCATACTTGTTCAAGTGTGGCCATCATACTGGGACCTCATACTTGTTCAAGTGTTCAAGTGTGGCCACCATACTGGGATCTCATACTTGTTCAAGTGTTCAAGTCTGGTCATCATACTGGGATCTCATACTTGTTCAAGTGTTCAAGTGTGGCCACCATACTGGGATCTCATGTTCAAGTGTTCAAGTATGGGCACCATACTGGGATCTCATACTTGTTCAAGTGTGGCCACCATACTGGGATCTCATACTTGTTCAAGTGTTCAAGTGTGGCCACCATACTGTGATCTCATACTTGTTCAAATGTTCAAGTGTGACCACCATACAGTGATCTCATACTTGTTCAAGTGTTCAAGTGTGGCATCATACTGGGATCTCATACTTGTTCAAGTGTCAAGTGTGGGCATCATACTGGGATCTCATACTTGTTCAAGTGTTCAAGTATGGGCATCATACTGGGATCTCATACTTGTTCAAGAGTCAAGTGTGGGCATCAAACTGGGATCTCACACTTGTTCAAGTGTTCAAGTATGGGCATCATACTGGGATCTCATACTTGTTCAAGTTTTCAAGTTTGGGCATCATACTGGGATCTCATACTTGTTCAAGTGTCAAGTGTGGGCATCAAACTGGGATCTCACACTTGTTCAAGTGTTCAAGTATGGGCATCATACTGGGATCTCATACTTGTTCAAGTTTTCAAGTATGGGCATCATACTGGGATCTCATACTTCTTCAAGTGTCAAGTGTGGGCATCATACTGGGATCTCATACTTGTTCAAGTGTTCAAGTATGGGCATCATACTGAGATTTCATACTTGTTCAAGTGTTCAATATGGGCATCATACTGGGATCTCATACTTGTTCAAGTGTTCAAGTATGGGCATCATACTGGGATCTCATACTTGTTCAAGTGTTCAAGTATGGGCATCATACTGGGATCTCATACTTGTTCAAGTGTTCAAGTATGGGCATCATACTGGGATCTCATACTTGTTCAAGTGTTCAAGTATGGGCATCATACTGAGATTTCATACCTGTTCAAGTGTCAAGTGTGGGCATCATACTGGGATCTCATACTTGTTCAAGTGTCAAGTGTGGGCATCATACTGGGATCTCATACTTGTTCAAGTGTTCAAGTATGGGCATCATACTGGGATCTCATACTTGTTCAAGTTCTCAAGTATGGGCATCATACTGGGATCTCATACTTGTTCAAGTGTTCAAGTATGGGCATCATACTGGGATCTCATACTTGTTCAAGTGTTCAAGTGTGGCATCATACTGGGATCTCATACTTGTTCAAGTTTTCAAGTATGGGCATCATACTGGGATCTCATACTTGTTCAAATGTCAAGTATGGGCACCATACTGGGATCTCATACTCAATGTTCACCTCTACCTAAGTCAAGTTTAAACTTCTGAAGGATTCCTTTATAGCTCTGGGTTATTCTGATGTTTGTTAATACTGTACATGACGTTGATGTGCAATATATGTTTACCTGGAGTTTACCTGGAGAGAGTTTCGGGGGTCAACGCCCCCGCGGCCCGGTCTGTGACCAGGCCTCCTGGTGGATCAGCGCCTGATCAACCAGGCTGTTGCTGCTGGCTGCACGCAAACCAACGTACGAGCTACAGCCCGGCTGATCAGGAACTGTCTTTAGGTGCTTGTCCAGTGCCAGCTTGAAGACTGCCAGGGGTCTGTTGGTAATCCCCCTTATGTGTGCTGGGAGGCAGTTGAACAGTCTCGGGCCCCTGACACTTATTGTATGGTCTCTTAACGTGCTAGTGACATCCCTGCTTTTCATTGGGGGGATGGTGCATCGTCTGCCAAGTCTTTTGCTTTCGTAGTGAGTGATTTTCGTGTGCAAGTTCGGTACTAGTCCCTCTAGGATTTTCCAGGTGTATATAATCATGTATCTCTCCCTCCTGCGTTCCAGGGAATACAGGTTTAGGAACCTCAAGCGCTCCCAGTAATTGAGGTGTTTTATCTCCGTTATGCGCGCCGTGAAAGTTCTCTGTACATTTTCTAGGTCGGCAATTTCACCTGCCTTGAAAGGTGCTGTTAGAGTGCAGCAATATTCCAGCCTAGATAGAACAAGTGACCTGAAGAGTGTCATCATGGGCTTGGCCTCCCTAGATTTGAAGGTTCTCATTATCCATCCTGTCATTTTTCTAGCAGATGCGATTGATACAATGTTATGGTCCTTGAAGGTGAGATCCTCCGACATAATCACTCCTAGGTCTTTGACGTTGGTGTTTCGCTCTATTTTGTGGCCAGAATTTGTTTTGTACTCTGATGAAGATTTAATTTCCTCATGTTTACCATATCTGAGTAATTGAAATTTCTCATCGTTGAACTTCATATTGTTTTCTGCAGCCCACTGAAAGATTTGGTTGATGTCCGCCTGGAGCCTTGCTGTGTCTGCAATGGAAGACACTGTCATGCAGATTCGGGTGTCATCTGCAAAGGAAGACACGGTGCTGTGGCTGACATCCTTGTCTATGTCGGATATGAGGATGAGGAACAAGATGGGAGCTAGTACTGTGCCTTGTGGGACAGAGCTTGTCACCGTAGCTGCCTCGGACTTTACTCTGTTGACGACTACTCTCTGTGTTCTGTTAGTGAGGAAATTATAGATCCATCGACCGACTTTTCCTGTTATTCCTTTAGCGCGCATTTTGTGCGCTATTACGCCATGGTCACACTTGTCGAAGGCTTTTGCAAAGTCTGTATATATTACATCTGCATTCTTTTTGTCTTCTAGTGCATTTAGGACCTTGTCGTAGTGATCCAGTAGTTGAGACAGACAGGAGCGACCTGTTCTAAACCCATGTTGCCCTGGGTTGTGTAACTGATGGGTTTCTAGATGGGTGGTGATCTTGCTTCTTAGGACCCTTTCAAAGATTTTTATGATATGGGATGTTAGTGCTATTGGTCTGTAGTTCTTTGCTGTTGCTTTACTGCCCCCTTTGTGGAGTGGGGCTATGTCTGTTGTTTTTAGTAACTGAGGGACGACCCCCGTGTCCATGCTCCCTCTCCATAGGATGGAAAAGGCTCGTGATAGGGGCTTCTTGCAGTTCTTGATGAACACAGAGTTCCATGAGTCTGGCCCTGGGGCAGAGTGCATGGGCATGTCATTTATCGCCTGTTCGAAGTCATTTGGCGTCAGGATAACATCGGATAGGCTTGTGTTAGTCAAATTTTGTGGCTCTCTCATAAAAAATTCATTTTGGTCTTCGACTCTCAGTCTGGTTAGCGGCTTGCTAAAAACTGAGTCATATTGGGACTTGAGTAGCTCACTCATTTCCTTGCTGTCATCTGTGTAGGACCCATCTTGTTTAAGTAGGGGCCCAATACTGGACGTTGTTCTCGATTTTGATTTGGCATAGGAGAAGAAATACTTTGGGTTTCTTTCGATTTCATTTATGGCTTTTAGTTCTTCCCGCGATTCCTGACTCCTAAAGGATTCTTTTAGCTTAAGTTCGATGCTTGCTATTTCTCTGACCAGTGTCTCCCTGCGCATTTCAGATATATTGACCTCTTTTAGCCGCTCTGTTATTCTTTTCCGTCGCCTGTAAAGGGAGCGCCTGTCTCTTTCTATTTTACATCTACTCCTCCTTTTTCTTAGAGGAATAAGCCTTGTGCATACATCGAGTGCCACCGAGTTAATCTGTTCTAGGCATAAGTTGGGGTCTGTGTTGCTTAGTATATCTTCCCAGCTTATATCGGTTAGGACTTGGTTTACTTGGTCCCACTTTATGTTTTTGTTATTGAAGTTGAATTTGGTGAATGCTCCCTCATGACTAGTCTCATTTTGTCTGTCTGGGGCTCCATGCATACATGTCTGAACCTCAATTATGTTGTGATCTGAGTATATTGTTTTTGATATGGTGACATTTCTTATCAGATCATCATTGTTAGTGAAGATGAGGTCTAGTGTATTCTCCAGTCTTGTAGGCTCTATTATTTGCTGGTTTAAATTGAATTTTGTGCAGAGATTTAAAAGCTCGTGTGAGTGTGAGTTTTCATCAGAGCTGCCTCCTGGTGTTATTTCTGCAACAATATTATTTGCTATATTCCTCCATTTTAGGTGCCTTAAGTTGAAATCCCCCAGGAGCAAGATGTTGGGTGCAGGAGCTGGAAGATTTTCCAGACAGTGGTCAATTTTTAACAGCTGTTCCTGGAATTGCTGGGATGTTGCATCCGGAGGCTTGTAGACTACCACAATGACTAGGTTTTGGTTCTCGACCTTTACTGCTAAAACTTCCACTACGTCATTTGAGGCATTAAGCAGTTCTGTGCAAACAAGTGACTCTGCAATGTACAGGCCAACCCCCCCCTTTTGCCTGTTCACTCTGTCACATCTGTATAGGTTGTAACCTGGGATCCATACTTCGTTGTCCAAGTGATCCTTTATGTGGGTCTCAGTGAAAGCCGCGAACATTGCCTTTGCCTCTGCAAGCAGTCCACGGATGAAAGGTATTTTGTTGTTTGTAGCTGGCTTTAGACCCTGTATATTTGCAAAGAAGAATGTTATCGGACTGGTGGTATTGTTGGTACTGGGGGGGGATTTTTTTTCCGGCATTAGTATCTGTATCTGTTGGTTTGGAGTGGAGGCCATCGACTGTGGTTCCACTCCAGGAATGACTGGATTTGGTGTACGATTTCTGCCATTTCCTGCCAGTTTTTTTTCCTTCCTGGCACTAAAAAACCTCTCCCTCTTGAGTGGCTGTGGCTACCCAGGTTTTCCCCTGGCCTGGATGTTTTGTATCTTTTTGTCCCCTTTAGATGGTATGCCTGGCAATTTAAGTTATAGCACAGTCTTTCCTGTACTGAAGAGGTACACATTTCAGGGTGAAAAAGCTTACAGGAAGGGAGTTTGCATTTTCCTGTTTTCATATGGGCATGGCATTTTCTAGGGTGGTCATAGTTGCATGTCCCATCTGTTTTTCCAGATTTCCCATGCCAGCAGATACCAAGTGCATAGTATGTGCACAGGCTTGGTTTCCGCTTGCCTTGGGTTTCTGTGACTGTATTCCCTGTTGGTGCATGTTTCCCTGTCTTACTTCTATCCTCCCTAGCACCAACAATGGAGCTCCCACCAGTTGTTTTTGGTAATTTATCCTCACTATTGCTATTGGAGTCCTCTTGTTTGCTATTTCCTGCGGTATTTCTAGTTTGCAATATTGGTTTTATCTTATCTTTGACTACACTTGTTTCCCTACTATGGCTCCTGTCCCCTATGAGGTCATTTATATGTATTCCTTCCTGCGTATAATTCCCGACTCCCTGGACAATATCTCCAGCTTCACCATTTCTGTCTCCCAGGACAGTATCTCCAGCTTCACCATTTCTGTCTCCCAGGACAGCACCTCCAGCTTCACCATTACTGTCTCCCAGGACAGTATCTCCAGCTTCACCATTTCTGTCTCCCAGGACAGCACCTCCAGCTTCACCATTTCTGTCTCCCAGGACAGTATCTCCAGCTTCACCATTTCTGTCTCCCAGGACAGCACCTCCAGCTTCACCATTACTGTCTCCCAGGACACCTCCAGCTTCACCATTACTGTCTCCCAGGACAGCACCTCCAGCTTCACCATTACTGTCTCCCAGGACAGCACCTCCAGCTTCACCATTACTGTCTCCCAGGACAGCACTATCAGCCCCACATTTACTGACTACCAGGACATCACCTCCAGCCTTACAGTTTATGACTACATGGCCAGTATCAAGGGCAGTACCATTCAGCCCAGACATTTTATGTTCCCATCTGTTGTAGAAAGCTTCCAGGTTTTCTATGAAAGCAGCTTTGATGTTGTCCTCTTTTAATACCCTTGTGATTTTAGTCCACAGTTTTTCCTCATTTGAGCATACCCAAAAACACTTCTCTGTTTTAATACTGCTTGTAGCTAGTTCTGGGATATCTGCACAAGGGGCGTGACACCAATTTCCACAAAAATGACAATTTATCCATGTGGAAGCCCGTTTGTTTGACTGACCACAGACTACACAGGGCTTCATAATGATTTGAATGGTTGATTTACTGCAATTCTACTAGCAACCTCTTGAAAATTCTATTAATAACCTTAAATGAAGCTCTAGCTATTTGTATTTCTGTTTCTAACTCTTTTTGTATATTGGACAGCTTACCGTCACGTTCCTGATTTTTAATGTTTGTGTTTATAGGGCGCCTACAACCCCATCCGTTTACAGTCTGCTTTATTGTCCAACGAAACTGTTTGAAACCAGTCCCGGGTTCGGACCAGTCAAGGGTTCGGACCAGTCAAGGGTTCGGGCCAGTCGATCTGCTCTGATCAGTGGGTCACTTATTTAAAACATACTGGTCGGTGATTTGAGCTAACACATGAAGGATCTACTGGAAATTATCTACCCGAGTAATATGTGATTTGACTGATACAAAAGTATAACTTGCGTGTTGAAGAGCCGGTGATATCTGGCAGCTCCTACAATGACGAACGGTCACCTCCTTGTTTATCAATCGCTGTATCTGGCTTTTCTCTTTTTTTTTTTTTTTTTTTCTTTTTTCCGTCTCCACCACAATAAATGCTATATTATCACTATAGTTGACTGGTGCAAATTTTGGAGGAAGGACGCTTTTTCTGTAGTAATAATTGCTTCTCGTTGTGTATATTGCGACTGCTGGTAACTACAGGTTATATGAAATTCACAGTAACGTCTCGTATTTCAAGAAAAAGAAACTAATGAAAGTCACTCCACTCCACTAAGTACCATTATAATACTGGTTAGTTGCTACTACAACACTGTATTCTGCTAATCACTGGTATCACTAGATTATATGCGAGTACACTGGCAAGCCAGGAAGATTATTAAAAAACAGCTGACCTGTGGTAAGTTCTGGCGACTTCTGGCACCTGCCTCTATAGGCTTATCACTTCATTTACAAATTCACCTGTTTTCAAATGACACTTTAGCCTTTATCATCAATATACTAGGGAGCCACTGTAGTATACACTATACACTATGTATACTCAATGTTATCAGGGAGACTTTCTTTCCTCTGACATGAAAAGTTCAATTATTATTTTTTTTCCACACGGGACAGGCCTATGATTCCCCTCTGGCAGTAAACTCTGCTAGTGCACACTAATTCTCCTTTTTTGACTCAGTATATAATGTTTTCGGCCCAAGATTTGTTCCAGGCGCTAGAGGGATGTATCGTATAGGATTGTGACCACCATACAGGGATCTCATACTTGTTCAAGTGTTCAAGTGTGGCATCATACTGGGATCTCATACTTGTTCAAGTGTCAAGTGTGGGCATCATACTGGGATCTCATACTTGTTCAAGTGTTCAAGTATGGGCATCATACTGGGATCTCATACTTGTTCAAGTGTCAAGTGTGGGCATCATACTGGGATCTCATACTTGTTCAAGTGTCAAGTGTGGGCATCATACTGGGATCTCATACTTGTTCAAGTGTTCAAGTATGGGCATCATACTGGGATCTCATACTTGTTCAAGTGTTCAAGTATGGGCATCATACTGGGATCTCATACTTGTTCAAGTGTTCAAGTATGGGCATCATACTGAGATTTCATACTTGTTCAAGTGCTCAAGTATGGGCATCATACTGGGATCTCATACTCAATGTTCACCTCTACCTAAGTCATATTTAAGCTTCTGAAGGATTCCTTTATAAAAGCTCTTGGATGTTATTCTGATGTTTGTTAATATTGTACATGACGTTGATGTGCAATATATGTTTACCTGGAGTTTACCTGGAGAGAGTTCCGGGGGTCAACGCCCCCGCGGCCCGGTCTGTGACCAGGCCTCCTGGTGGATCAGAGCCTGATCAACCAGGCTGTTGCTGCTGGCTGCACGCAAACCAACGTACGAGCCACAGCCCGGCTGATCAGGAACTGACTTTAGGTGCTTGTCCAGTGCCAGCTTGAAGACTGCCAGGGGTCTGTTGGTAATCCCCCTTATGTATGCTGGGAGGCAGTTGAACAGTCTCGGGCCCCTGACACTTATTGTATGGTCTCTTAACGTGCTAGTGACACCCCTGCTTTTCATTGGGGGGATGGTGCATCATCTGCCAAGTCTTTTGCTTTCGTAGTGAGTGATTTTCGTGTGCAAGTTCGGTACTAGTCCCTCTAGGATTTTCCAGGTGTATATAATCATGTATCTCTCCCTCCTGCGTTCCAGGGAATACAGGTTTAGAAACCTCAAGCACTCCCAGTAATTGAGGTGTTTTATCTCCGTTATGCGCGCCGTGAAAGTTCTCTGTACATTTTCTAGGTCGGCAATTTCACCTGCCTTGAAAGGTGCTGTTAGTGTGCAGCAATATTCCAGCCTAGATAGAACAAGTGACCTGAAGAGTGTCATCATGGGCTTGGCCTCCCTAGTTTTGAAGGTTCTCATTATCCATCCTGTCATTTTTCTAGCAGATGCGATTGATACAATGTTATGGTCCTCGAAGGTGAGATCCTCCGACATGATCACTCGCAGGTCTTTGACGTTGGTGTTTCGCTCTATTTTGTGGCCAGAATTTGTTTTGTACTCTGATGAAGATTAATTTCCTCATGTTTACCATATCTTAGTAATTGAAATTTCTCATCGTTGAACTTTATATTGTTTTCGGCAGGCCACTGAAAGATTTGGTTGATGTCCGCCTGGAGCCTTGCAGTGTCTGCAATGGAAGACACTGTCATGCAGATTCGGGTGTCATCTGCAAAGAAAGACACGATGCTGTGGCTGACATCCTTGTCTATGTCGGATATGAGGATGAGGAACAAGATGGGAGCGAGTACTGTGCCTTGTGGAACAGAGCTTTTCACCGTAGTTGTCTCGGACTTTACTCTGTTGACGACTACTCTCTGTGTTCTGTTAGTGAGGAAATTATAGATCCATCGACCGACTTTTCCTGTTATTCCTTTAGCACGCATTTTGTGCGCTATTACGCCATGGTCACACTAGTCGAAGGCTTTTGCAAAGTCTGTATATATTACATCTGCATTCTTTTTGTCTTCTAGTGCATTTAGGACCTTATCGTAGTGATCCAATAGTTGAGACAGACAGGAGAGACCTGTTCTAAACCCATGTTGCCCTGGGTTGTGTAACTGATGGGTTTCTAGATGGGTGGTGATCTTGCTTCTTAGGACCCTTTCAAAGATTTTTATGATATGGGATGTTAGTGCTATTGGTCTGTAGTTCTTTGCTGTTGCTTTACTGCCCCTTTTGTGGAGTGGGGCTGTGTCTGTTGTTTTTAGTAACTGTGGGACGACCCCCGTGTCCATGCTCCCTCTCCATGGGATGGAAAAGGCTCGTGATAGGGGCTTTTTGCAGTTCTTGATAAACACGGAGTTCCATGAGTCTGGCCCTGGGGCAGAGTGCATGGGCATGTCATTTATCGCCTGTTCGAAGTCATTTGGCGTCAGGATAACATCAGATAGGCTTGTGTTAACCAAATTCTGTGGCTCTCTCATAAAAAATTCATTTTGACCTTTGACTCTCAGTCTGGTTAGTGGCTTGCTAAAAACTGAGTCATATTGGGACTTGAGTAGCTCAGTCATTTCCTTGCTGTCATCTGTGTAGGACCCATTTTGTTTAAGTAAGGGCCCAATACTGGACGTTGTTCTCGACTTTGATTTGGTATAGGAGAAGAAATACATTGGGTTTCTTTCGATTTCATTTATGGCTTTTAGTTCTTCCCGCGATTCCTGACTCCTATAAGATTCCTTTAGCTTAAGTTCGATGCTTGCTATTTCTCTGACCTGTGTCTCCCTACGCATTTCAGATAGATTGACCTCTTTTAGCCGCTCTGTTATTCTTTTCCGTCGCCTGTAAAGAGAGCGCCTGTCTCTTTCTATTTTACATCTACTCCTCTTTTTTCTTAGAGGAATAAGTCTTGTGCATACATCGAGTGCCACCAAGTTAATCTGTTCTAGGCATAAGTTGGGGTCTGTGTTGCTTAGTATATCTTCCCAGCTTATATCGGTTAGGACTTGGTTTACTTGGTCCCACTTTATGTTTTTGTAATTGAAGTTGAATTTGGTGAATGCTCCCTCGTGACTAATCTCATTTTGTCTGTCTGGGGCTCCACGCATACATGTCTGAACCTCAATTATGTTGTGATCTGAGTATATTGTTTTTGATATGGTGACATTTCTTATCAGATCATCATTGTTAGTGAAGATGAGGTCTAGTGTATTCTCCATTCTAGTAGGCTTTATTATTTGCTGGTTTAAATTGAATTTTGTGCAGATATTTAAAAGCTCGTGTGAGTGTGAGTTTTCATCAGAGCTGCCTCCTGGTGTTATTACTGCAACAATATTATTTGCTATATTCCTCCATTTTAGGTTCCTTAAGTTGAAATCCCCCAGGAGCAAGATGTTGGGTGCAGGAGCTGGAATTATTATTATAATCAAAAAGAAGCGCTAAGCCACAAGGGCTATACAGCGCTGCAGGGTAGGGAAGGAAGCGAGGGTATTGGATGGCAGAAGGGAGGAGGGATGATCAGTAGGTTACAGAAAACAGCGGGGCAGGGGATAGTACGGGATAGAGGGTAGCAAGAGATTGAAGTAGAAAGGGCTGAAGGTATCAGAATTTGTGAAGTAAGTCAGTTGTTGTCAAAAAGTCAATGAGAGAGTCTGGATGAAAGGTGGGTCCATCAGCGAGAAGGGAAGGTAAAGAGAGAGCAGCGGAGCGAAGACGGCGACTGAGGTAAATTCTGCGTGCTCGTTGATAAAGTGGGCAGTCCAGCAGAATGTGGCTGACTGATAATGGAACTTGGCAATTGTCACAGAGAGGAGCAGGGTGCCTCTCCATGAGATATCCAAGAGTAAGACGAGTATGGCCAATGCAAAGACAGGAGAGAGTAGTCTCCCAACCTCGACACTGGTGATAAGAAGACGGCCAGTAACCTATACTCGGTTTAATAGATTGAAGTTTGTTGCCGAGCATAGTAGACCAACGTTGTTGCCAACGGGTGTGAAGTTGGGAAGATATTGCAGCAAAATAGTCCGTAAATGGAATACCTCTACATGAAACTGGTAGGTCATGTACTGCTGACCGCACAGCAGTGTCTGCCTGTTCATTGCCCTGTACGTCAACATGACCAGGGACCCAACAAAAAACAATATCTTTATGCTTGGTAAAGATGCGGCGTAGCCAAAGTTGGATACGGAGGACTAAGGGGTGAGGTGTATCAAATTTCTGTATAGCCTGTAAAGCACTAAGGGAGTCTGAGACAACCACAAATGATGACACACGCATAGATGCAATACGGATAAGTGCTGTAAGGATGGCATACAATTCAGCAGTAAAAATACTAGCCGAAGATAGTAAATGCCCTTGTACGACGCTGTCCGGAAACACTGCTGCGAATCCTACGCCGTCAGAAGACTTAGAGCCATCTGTGTACACAGCAATGGCATGAGAATGAGAGTGAAAGAGGTCAAGAAAAAGAGAGCGGGAAGTGACCGTAGACAGTTGGGCTTTCGAGCAAGGGAGAGAGAAAGAACAGACTCGAACAGCTGGAACTTCCCAGGGGGGTAGGGAAAAGTGAGATGCTACATGTACATAGAAAGGTGGTAATTGAAGAGAAGACAAGAGCGAATGAAGGTGAAGAGAGAAGGGATGGAGTAAACAGGGGCGGCGAACAAATAAAGAATGTCTACTAATATCAGTGACCATTCTATAAATGGAAGGATTGCGGAGATCATGAGAGCGTACATAGTAGCGAAGGCAATGGGCATCACGGCGATCGGATAAGGATGGAACGTTCGCTTCTGCATAGAGGCTCTCGACAGGGGAAGAGCGAAAAGCACCAAGGCATAAACGTAATCCTTGGTGATGAATGGGGTTAAGGCTAGAGAGAGTAGCAGGAGATGCCGCTGAATAGATCTGGTCACCATAATCAAGTTTTGATAAGACTTACTTAATGTTTAATATGTTTATTATGCACCCCATACCCATCCTGTCGGTGGTAGTCAAAAGATTACAGAGGTACATAATGGGTCCAGGGACTGGGCCTCAAAGTTTTGATACCTGAGCAAGTTACAGAGGTAATGAACTCACAATTTACAAAGGTAATGAACTCACAATTTACAAAGGTAATGAACTCCAGGTAGGTCTAGTCACAATCATGACAAGTTACAAAGGTATTTACAGATTACAGAGGTACACAATGGGTCCAGGGACCGGGCTCCAAAGTTTTGATGGCTGAACTAGGTACAAGGTAATGAACTCACAAGTTACAAAGGTAATGAACTCACAAGTTACAAAGGTAATGAACTCACAAGTTACAAAGATAATGAATACTGTAAGAATGGTTACTTACGTGTATACATGGCTGCAATCATGAACAAATTTTAGAGTAATGAGCAATTCACACTTCCACACCCGGTCACAACTGTAGTGAGTTATTGGTGCAAATGTTGATTGCTGAGTCTCTCTCTCTCTCTCTCTCTCACACACACACACACACATAACTTCTGCAGCATATGGGCGCCTGGCAAACCTCAGAACAGCATTCCGACATCTTAATAAGGAATCATTCAGAACCCTGTACACCGTGTACGTTAGGCCCATATTGGAGTATGCGGCACCAGTTTGGAACCCACACCTAGCCAAGCACGTGAAGAAACTAGAGAAAGTGCAAAGGTTTGCAACAAGACTAGTCCCAAAGCTAAGAGGTATGTCCTACGAGGAGAGGTTAAGGGAAATCAACCTGACGGCACTGGAGGACAGGAGAGATAGGGGGGACATGATAACGACATACAAAATACTGAGAGGAATTGACAAGGTGGACAAAGACAGGATGTTCCAGAGATTGGACACAGTAACAAGGGGACACAGTTGGAAGCTGAAGACACAGATGAATCACAGGGATGTTAGGAAGTATTTGTTCAGCCACAGAGTAGTCAGTAAGTGGAATAGTTTGGGAAGCGATGTAGTGGACGCAGGATCCATACATAGCTTTAAGCAGAGGTATGATAAAGCTCACGGCTCAGGGAGAGTGACCTAGTAGCGATCAGTGAAGAGGCGGGGCCAGGAGCTCGGACTCGAACCCCACAACCTCAACTAGGTGAGTACAACTAGGTGAGTACACACACATATACAAATTCATACACACACACACACATAAACACACACACACACACACACACACACACACACACACACACACACACACACACACACACACACACACACACACACACACACACACATATACACATTCATACACACACACACATAAACACACACACACACACACACACACACACACACACACACACACACACACACACATACACACACACATACACAAACTCATACACACACACGCACACACACTCATACACACACACACACTCATACACACACACACACTCATACACACACACACACACACACACACACACACACACACACACACACACACACACACACACACACACACTCATACACATCCACCACATCCACCACAGAACTGCAGGAGGCCAAGAGAGGAATATGAAGAGAGCAACAGAGCAATGGTGGACACACTTGCTGAGGTGGCAAGAAGAGCTCACTCCAGCAGAGCAAAGTTGCTGGTTATGGGGGATTTCAACCACAGGGAGATTGACTGGGAAAACCTGGAGCCACATGGGGGTCCCGAAACATGGAGAGCCAGGATGTTGGACGTGGTGCTGGAAAACCTCATGCACCAACATGTTAAGGACACTACCAGAGTGAGAGGGGAGGATGAACCAGCAAGAGTGGTCCTTGTGTTCACCCTGGGCAGCTCAGACATTGAGGACATCAAGTATGAGAGTCCCCTAGGAGCTAGCGACCACGTGGTTCTGTGCTTTGAATTCATAGTAGAGCTGCAAGTGGAGAGAATAACAGGAGTAGAATGGGAAAAGCCTAACTATAAAAGAGGGGACTACATAGGGTTGAAGAACTTCCTGCGGGAGGTCCAGTGGGACAGAGAACTGGCAGGAAAGCCAGTAAATGAAATGATGGAATATGTAGCAACAAAATGCAAGGAGGCAGTGGAAAGGTTCATTCCCAAGGGCAACAGTAACAACGGGAAGACCAGAACAAGCTCCTGGTTTACCCGACGGTGTAAGGAGGCAAAAACAAAGTGCAATAGAGAATGGAAAAAGTACAGAAGGCAGAGAACACACGAAAATAGGGAGATCAGTCGCAGAGCCAGGAATGAGTACGCTCAGGTAAGGAGGGAGGCCCAGCGACAGTATGAAAATGACATAGCATCGAGAATCAAGACTGACCCGAAACTGTTGTATAGCCACATCAGGAGGAAGACAACAGTCAAAGACCAGGTGATCAGATTAAGGACAGAAGGTGGAGAACTCACAAGAAATGATCAGGAGGTATGTGAGGAGCTGAACAGGAGATTTAAGGAAGTTTTTACAGAAGAGACAGGAAGGGCTGTGGGAAGACAGCACAGAAGGGAACATCAAGAGGGAATATACCAACAAGTGTTAGATGACATACGAACAACTGAGGAGGAGGTGAAGAAGCTCTTAAGTGACCTTGACACCTCAAAGGCGATGGGACTGGACAACATCTCCCCATGGGTCCTTAGAGAAGGAGCAGAGATGCTGTGTGTGCCTCTAACCACAATCTTCAACACATCCCTTGAAACTGGGCAACTACCTGAGAAATGGAAGACAGCTAATGTAGTCCCCATATTTAAGAAAGGAAACAGAAACAAGGCACTAAACTACAGACCTGTGTCTCTGACATGTATTGTGTGCAAAGTCATGGAGAAGATTATCAGGAGGAGAGTGGTCGAACACCTGGAAAGGAACAAGATTATAAATGAAAACCAGCATGGGTTCATGGAAGGCAAATCTTGTATCACAAACCTCCTGGAGTTTTATGACAAGGTAACAGAAGTAAGACACGAGAGAGAGGGTTGGGTAGATTGCGTTTTCCTAGACTGCAGGAAGGCCTTTGACACAGTTCCCCACAAGAGATTAGTGCAGAAGCTGGAGGATCAGGCACACGTAAAAGGAAGGGCACTGCAATTTGTAAGGGAATACCTGACAGGGAGGCAGCAACGAGTCGTGGTACGTGAAGAGGTATCACAGTGGGCGCCTGTTACGAGCGGGGTCCCACAGGGGTCAGTTCTAGGACCAGTGTTATTTTTGATATATGTGAACGACATGATGGAAGGAATAGACTCTGAAGTGTCCCTGTTCGCAGATGACGTGAAGTTGATGAGAAGAATTAAATCGGACGAGGATGAGGCAGGACTGCAAAGAGACCTGGAGAGGCTGGACATGTGGTCCAGTAACTGGCTTCTCGAATTCAATCCAGCCAAATGCAAAGTCATGAAGATTGGGGAGGGGCAAAGAAGACCGCAGACAGAGTATAGGCTAGGTGGACAAAGACTACAGACCTCACTCAGGGAGAAAGACCTTGGGGTGACCATAACACCGAGCACATCACCAGAGGCACACATCAACCAAATAACCGCTGCAGCATACGGGCGCCTGGCAAACCTGAGAATAGCGTTCCGATACCTTAATAAGGAATCGTTCAAGACACTGTACACTGAACATTAAAATGGCATAAAATACCGACAGGTTGTTAGGTAAGACACATGCAACAGTTAGGTATCTTTATTTCGAAACGTTTCGCCTACACAGTAGGCTTCTTCAGTCGGGTACAGAAAAGTTGATAGAAGCAGAAGATACTTGAAGACGATGTAATCAGTCCATCACCCTTAAAGTTTTGAGGTGGTCAGTCCCTCAGTCTGGAGAAGAGCATTGTTCCATAGTATGAAACAATATGTTTCATACTATGGAACAATGCTCTTCTCCAGACTGAGGGACTGACCACCTCAAAACTTTAAGGGTGATGGACTGATTACATCGTCTTCAAATATCATCTGCTTCTATCAACTTTTCTGTACTCGACTGAAGAAGCCTACTGTGTAGGCGAAACGTTTCGAAATAAAGATACCTAACTGTTGCATATGTGTCTTACCTAACACACTGTACACTGTGTATGTTAGGCCCATATTGGAGTATGCAGCACCAGTCTGGAACCCACACCTGGTCAAGCACGTCAAGAAGTTAGAGAAAGTACAAAGGTTTGCAACAAGGCTAGTCCCAGAGCTCAAGGGAATGTCGTACGAGGAAAGGTTAAGGGAAATCGGACTGACGACACTGGAGGACAGAAGGGTCAGGGGAGACATGATAACGACATACAAGATACTGCGGGGAATAGACAAGGTGGACAGAGATAGGATGTTCCAGAGAGGGGACACAGGGACAAGGGGTCACAACTGGAAGCTGAAGACTCAGACGAGTCACAGGGACGTTAGGAAGTATTTCTTCAGTCATAGAGTTGTCAGCAAGTGGAATAGCCTAGCAAGTGAAGTAGTGGAGGCAGGAACCATACATAGTTTTAAGAAGAGGTATGACAAAGCTCAGGAAGCAGAGAGAGAGAGGATCCAGTAGCGATCAGTGAAGAGGCGGGGCCAGGAGCTGAGTCTCGACCCCTGCAACCACAATTAGGTGAGTACAATTAGGTGAGTACACACACACAGACACACACACACACAGGAGCTTGGACTCGACCCCTGCAATCTCAACTAGGTGAGTGCACACACATACACACAAACACACACACACACACACAAACACACACACAAACACACACACACACACACACACACACACACACACACATGAGGAGTGGAATGAAAGAATCAGTAAAAAATCCCCAGACATCATAGCAGTCACAGAAAGAAAACTCGCTGAGACAATAACAGACACAATCTTCCCAACAGGATATCAGATCCTGAGGAAGGATAGAAGGAGTAGAGGGGGAGGAGGGGTTGCACTGCTCATAAAACACCAATGGGGATTTGAGGAAATGGAAGGCATGGACATGATTGGAGAAAGAGACTACATTGTAGGTACAATTCAGTCCGGAGAACATAAAGTAGTCATTGGAGTGATGTATAACCCACCACAGAACTGCAGGAGGCCAAGAGAGGAGTACGAAGAAAACAACAGGGTGATGGTGGACACACTGGCTGAGGTGGCAAGAAGAGCTCACTCGAGCAGAGCAAAGTTACTGGTAATGGGCGATTTCAACCACAGGGAGATCGACTGGGAAAACCTGGAGCCACATGGGGGTCCCGAAACATGGAGAGCCAAGATGATGGATGTGGTACTTGAAAACCTCATGCATCAACATGTCAGGGACACAACCAGAGAGAGAGGGGAGGATGAGCCAGCAAGACTGGATCTTGTGTTCACCCTGAGCAGTTCAGACATTGAGGACATCACTTACGAGAGGCCCCTTGGAGCTAGCGATCATGTGGTTCTGAGTTTTGACTATATAGTAGAGTTACAAGTGGAGAAGGTAACAGGAACTGAAGGGGACAGGCCAAACTATAAAAGGGGGGACTACACAGGTATGAGAAACTTCCTGCAGGAGGTTCAGTGGGACAGAGAAATGGTAGGAAAATCAGTAAACGAGATGATGGAATATGTGGCAACAAAGTGCAAGAAGGCAGAGGAAAGTTTTGTTCCCAAGGGAAACAGAAATAATAGGAAGACCAAAACGAGTCCTTGGTTTACCCGAAGGTGTAGGGAGGCAAAAACTAAGTGCAACAGAGAATGGAAAAGGTACAGGAGGCATAGGGCCCAGGAAAACAAGGAGATTAGTAGAAGAGCCAGAAACGAGTATGCGCAGATAAGGAGGGAGGCCCAGCGACAGTATGAAAACGACATAGCATCGAAAGTCAAATCTGACCCGAAACTGCTGTATAGCCACATTAGGAGGAAGACAACAGTCAAGGACCAGGTGATAAGGCTGAGGAAAGAAGGTGGAGAACTCACAAGAAACGATCAAGAGGTATGTGAGGAGCTCAACACGAGATTTAAGGAAGTATTTACAGTAGAGACAGGAAGGACTCTGGGGGGACAGACCAGATGGGGACACCAACAAGGAATACACCAACAAGTGTTGGACGACATACATACAGATGAGGAGGAGGTGAAGAAACTGCTAAGGGACATCAATACCTCAAAGGCAATGGGACCGGACAACATCTCTCCGTGGGTCCTTAGAGAGGGAGCAGATATGTTGTGCATACCACTTACCACAATCTTCAACACATCCCTGGAAACTGGGCAACTACCTGAGGTATGGAAGACGGCAAATGTAGTTCCCATTTTCTAAAAAGGAGACAGAAAAGAGGCACTAAACTATAGACCTGTGTCATTGACGTGTATAGTATGCAAAATTATGGAGAAGATTATCAGGAGGAGAGTGGTGGAGCACCTGGAATGGAACAGGAGTATAAATGCCAACCAGCACGGATTCACGGAAGGCAAATCCTGTGTCACAAACCTTCTGGAGTTTTATGATAAAATAACAGAAGTAAGACAAGAGAGAGAGGGGTGGGTTGATTGCATCTTCTTGGACTGCAAGAAGGCCTTTGACACAGTTCCTCACAAGAGATTAGTGCAGAAGCTAGAGCATCAGGCGCATATAACAGGAAGGGCACTGCAATGGATCAGAGAATACCTGACAGGGAGGCAACAACGAGTCATGGTACATAATGATGTATCACAGTGGGCACCTGTGACGAGCGGGGTCCCACAGGGGTCGGTCCTAGGACCAGTGCTATTTTTGGTATATGTGAACGACATGACGGAAGGGTTAGACTCAGAAGTGTCCCTGTTTGCAGATGATGTGAAGTTAATGAGGAGAATTAAATCTGATGAGGACCAGGCAGGACTTCAAAGAGACCTGGACAGACTGGACACCTGGTCTAGCAAATGGCTTCTCGAGTTTAATCCTGCCAAATGCAAAGTCATGAAGATAGGGGAAGGGCACAGAAGACCACAGACAGAGTATAGGCTAGGTGGCCAAAGACTGCAAACCTCACTCAAGGAGAAAGATCTTGGGGTGAGTATAACACCGAGCATGTCTCCGGAAGCACACATCAATCAGATAACTGCTGCAGCATATGGGCGCCTGGCAAACCTGAGAACAGCATTCCGATACCTTAGTAAGGAATCATTCAAGACACTGTACACCGTGTATGTCAGGCCCATACTGGAGTATGCAGCACCTGTTTGGAACCCGCACTTGATAAAGCACGTCAAGAAACTAGAGAAAGTACAAAGGTTTGCAACAAGGTTAGTTCCAGAGCTAAGGGGAATGTCCTATGAAGAAAGATTAAGGGAAATCGGCCTGACGACACTGGAGGACAGGAGGGTCAGGGGAGACATGATAACGACATATAAAATACTGCGTGGAATAGACAAGGTGGACAAGGACAGGATGTTCCAGGGAGGGGACACAGAAACAAGAGGCCACAATTGGAAGTTGAAGACACAAATGAGTCAGAGAGATAGGAAGTATTTCTTCAGTCATAGAGTTGTAAGGCAGTGGAATAGCCTAGAAAATGACGTAGTGGAGGCAGGAACCATACACAGTTTTAAGACGAGGTTTGATAAAGCTCATGGAGCGGGGAGAGAGAGGGCCTAGTAGCAACCGGTGAAGAGGCGGGGCCAGGAGCTAGGACTCGACCCCTGCAACCACAAATAGGTGAGTACAAATAGGTGAGTACACACACACACACCCACACACATACATACACACACACACAGGATCCATACATAGCTTTAAGCAGAGGTATGATAAAGCTCACGGCTCGGGGAGAGTGACCTAGTAGCGATCAGTGAAGAGGCGGGGCCAGGAGCTCGGACTCGACCCCCGCAACCTCAACTAGGTGAGTACAACTAGGTGAGTACACACACACACACACACACACATGCACACATGTGGTAATGCTTTATTTACAGCTAGCAAAGTCAGGGTATTTCTCCAGAATGGTCTGTAATATACCACTGTGGATAAAATACTTAGCCATTTCTTGAACACTTCTGAGTGAGTTGTTTCTAAATTCATTAATTTTATCGCACTCCAGTACATAATGACGCAGGGTGTGACAATAGTACATCTGGCAAAGTTTACATTTCGTTTGGTCTACATCTGGTGGTGGTGATTTAACCTGCCAAAGATACTTGTAACCCAGCCGGAGCCGGGCAGTAGTGACATCCAAGAGTCTGCTTATTTTGTTGGATGCACCATAGACATGTGGCTCCTCCTGCATGATAGAATGATGATAGATGGACTCACTGGTGTCAATCTCCCTGAGCCTTAAGTCCTTAAAATTCAGCTGAAGTTCTTTTCGTATTATTGTTCTCAAACTACTACCTGACAAGCCAAGATTGTAATCTACTCCCTCTTTGAAAGCATACAGCTTAGCCAATTTATCAGTTCTATCATGCATCTGAAGACCAATGTGAGATGGAATCCACATCATGTGCACTCTGACTCCTCTGTCCACAATCCTACCATACCTGTGTCTGACTTCTGACACAAGCATGCCACAATTTATGCTTAATGAGTTGAGAGCATTTATGGATGACAGAGAATCAGTTACAATTAAACTGCCAATCTTTGATACATAGATGCATTTCAGTGCAAGGAGTATGGCAAACAGTTCTGTCTGAAGGGTAGAGGCCCAATTATTGATGCGTGCTCCAATTTCTTTAAGAGAGCCATCACTCTGTACGACAACAGCAGCACTACCAGCTGCACCAGTGGATTGGTGAACAGAACCAGCAACGTAAATAATTTGCGAGAGTGTGTGCTGTGTGACTAAGTTATCAATACAGCTTAAGGCCTCATGTTTGGCTTCAAGGCGAAGTTTTGGTTGTGATTTAAGAAGTAGTTTGGGGGGAAATGTAGGAATGGTAGTTTGGAATGGGGTAATATTCCATGGAGCGGAGAAGTGCCGCTGTTGCCTTACTTGACATAGATCATGTATCTGAACCATAACCCCGGCCGGGATTGAACCCGCGGTCATAGAGTCTCAAAACTTGAGACTCTATGACCGCGGGTTCAATCCCGGCTGGGGGTATGGTTTATTTGCAATCGTGTCATTACGATTTCTTAAGTCATCATGTATCTGATTCATGCGGAGGTCGGTTCCAGTCTTTTCGATCCATCTGGAGGAGTGTTCACCAGTGCTGAGGAAAGTTTGGAGGGCTTCTGTGCAGGGGTTTGAATGAGCTTACCTGAGCATATTAACCACCCCAATTAGGATATTTCTTTCAGTAACACGATCTCTGATGCTTGGAATATCAAGTTCTTTTTGCATATTTAAAATTTTGGCAGTACGAGGGCATCCTAGGATGATCCTCATTGCTTCGTTCTGCAGTTTTTCCAGCCCTCCAAGCTTCCAGTCAGACACAAGAGCAAGTAGTGGCGCAGCATAATCAACCAATGATCTAATATAAGCAAGATACATCATTTTCACAATTTTAACATTAGCACCATACCTGGGGTGAAGCCCTGCCACAACTCTAAGTGCTCTTAGTCGTTCTTTGTATTGGCGACAAAGTCTTGTTACAACAGGTCCAAGTAGTGGAACCTCAAAGCCTAGATACCTGTATCTGCTTACATATTCTAGAGGAGACCCATCATGCAATTGGATCTGACGAACTGTGCCTCTCTGTCGAGGAGGACGCCTATTGAATATCTTTGTTTTATCAGTAGAGATTATCAACCCCAGGTCCTGACACGAGGATAGTACATGATTAAGAATGTTTTGGGTGTTGGAGAATCCGGTGGTGTGAATCATTATATCATCAGCAAAACTAATCACATAATGATGGGGCTGACTAGGCATAGCATTAAGTAATGCATTAATTAGAATATTGAACAGTGTGGGACTGAGCACACCTCCCTGTGGGGTTCCTAATTCAAAGTCTTTAGTTACACTTCTATGTCTCTGGAACAACACAGACGATTTTCTGTTGGACAGGTAGCCTTTAATCCAGCGGAGAAGCCATTCTCCAACATCCATTCTGGCAAGTTCACTAATTATTACATGTCGGTTGGCTACATCGAAAGCGGATTTAAGGTCAAGGAAGGTAGTGTAGGAGCTGTCAGTGTGCAGGGTGAGAAAGGTGGCTATGCAATGATGCACACTCCTTCCATGCATGAAACCATGTAACCGGGGAGACAAAAATTGTTTGATTCTGTACATGAGACGATTAAGAATCATTCTCTCAAATGTTTTACACAAGCAGCTAGTAAGAGATATTGGGCGAAATGCATTTTGTTGATTGGGCTTAGGAATTGGAATGATGAGGCTGTTGGTCCAAGATTGAGGGAGCTCCCCAGTTACATAGCTCATGTTATATAATTCAAGTAATGGATTACCTGGTACTCGACACAGCAATCTGAGTATGTTGTAAGTAATACCATCCTCACCAGGCGACGTGGAGTTGCCCTTAGTTAGCGTTGCATCAAGTTCATAATTAGTGAAAGAAATGAGCATAAAGCAAACAAGTCTCTCCCTTGCATCATATTTGTCATTTAATTTTGCCTGTGTGGTACTAGGAAGATTGTCATAGCTAGATGTAGCATCCCAAGCACTGACTAACTCATTCGCCCTATGCAAGGGATGAGGGTGCGCAATCTGCCCAGTTATGTTACCCTTAATTCTATTTATGTCCCTCCATGCCCGGATAAGTGGGGTGTGAGCATTAAGACCTTTGACAAATTTTTCCCAGTCTGTTTGCCGCAGCTCTGTCATATGCTCTCTGGCAGCAGCAAGGGCAGTTTGGAAGAGCCTCAGCATTCCAGGGGTACGATGCTTTCTATAGGCTAGGCCTAGTCTGCGAGCAGTACGTTTCAGTGTACGAAGTTTAGAATCATTGTAATAAGTATGGTTTTTGAAGGAGGTATGATTATTATGGAAGTTTGAACATTAAAATGGTATAAAATACCGACAAGTTGTTAGGTAAGACACATATGCAACAGTTAGGTATCTTTATTTCGATACGTTTCGCCTACACAGTAGGCTTCTTCAGTTGAGTACAGAAAAGTTGATAGAAGCAGAAGATACTTGAAGACGATGTAATCAGTCCATCACCCTTAAAGTTTTGAGGTGATCAGTCCCTCAGTCTGGAGAAGAGCATTGTTCCATAGTATGAAACAATATGGAGATGAAGTGACAGGATGGAGCCTTATATAGCGCCAAGAGGTGAGACGTAGGTCACTAGAAGAGGTAAGAACTCAGATGTTGGGAGGTCAGGTCCCTCTCAAATCCAGCCGTTCTCACTAGTAGAGGTTGTCGAAGTTGATTGTAGGTCTGTACCAAGATACCCTTGTGTTGCAGTGTCTGACAGATTGAACATTAAAATGGTATAAAATACCGACAAGTTGTTAGGTAAGACACATATGCAACAGTTAGGATTTGAGAGGGACCTGACCTCCCAACATCTGAGTTCTTACCTCTTCTAGTGACCTACGTCTCACCTCTTGGCGCTATATAAGGCTCCATCCTGTCACTTCATCTCCATATTGTTTCATACTATGGAACAATGCTCTTCTCCAGACTGAGGGACTGACCACCTCAAAACTTTAAGGGTGATGGACTGATTACATCGTCTTCAAGTCTCTTCTGCTTCTATCAACTTTTCTGTACTCGACTGAAGAAGCCTACTGTGTAGGCGAAACGTTTCGAAATGAAGATACCTAACTGTTGCATATGTGTCTTACCTAACAACTTGTCGGTATTTTATACCATTTTAATGTTCAATCTGTCAGACACTGCAACACAAATGTATCTTGGTACAGACCTACAATCAACTTCGACAGCTTCTACTAGTGAGAACGGCTGGATTTGAGAGGGACCTGACCTCCCAACATCTGAGTTCTTACCTCTTCTAGTGACCTACGTCTCACCTCTTGGCGCTATAAAAGGCTCCATCCTGTCACTTCATCTCCATATTGTTTCATACTATGGAACACTGCTCTTCTCCAGACTGAGGGACTGACCACCTCAAAACTTTAAGGGTGATGGACTGATTACATCGTCTTCAAGTCTCTTCTGCTTCTATCAACTTTTCTGTACTCGACTGAAGAAGCCTACTGTGTATGCGAAACGTTTCGAAATAAAGATACCTAACTGTTGCATATGTGTCTTACCTAACATTATGGAAGTTTGTTGGGTTTAGAGTACCAAGAGGTTGCAGTGGCGGCTCTAAGTAGTTCTGAATACTGCTCACAAGATCATTGTTAAAGGTCTCTACAGAGGAACACTCACAGGAATTATACCAGTCAGTCACATGTGCAACAAAGTCATCATGCTGATCTGTGGGAACATTAAAACGTTTCCGTTTGAATATCCCACCAGGAAGGATAGTATTACCAATATCTAGAGAGGTTAGCCTAGGGAAATGATCAGACGCTATATCTGTTACAATGGAAGACTCACAGCTGGCAGAAGTAATGTTGAAGTCCAGGCACAGATCAAGGATGCCTCCATAGATATGTGTGGGTTCAAGGTCACCTACAATTTGGACATTATCATGACTGTTTAAGAGTGACAACAGTTGATTGCCATTACGATTACCAAACTGTGAGTTTCCAATGCTTTTGTGTCTCGCATTGTAATCGCCAATAATAAGAGTAGGCTCAGAATGAGCACAAGTTGGGAGCTCCAAGTAATTAAACTTATCAGCAGGAGCATACAAGTTAAATATGTTGAGAGCAGAGTTTCCTATATAAATCCTAACACCGTGATATTGTAGCCCCTCTGTTTTCTTATGTACAAGAAGTTGATGGGGAAGTGATTCTTTAATATATAGAACACAAGAGTTAGTAGATTTGAGGTTATATGCAAAAAATGATGGTAATTTAGGGGGTTGGGATTTTTCAGGGACTCTGCACTCTTGTAGACACACATCATCAATGGGTTCGGTGGTTACTTTATGATGAAGTTCAGGAAGTCTTTTTCTAAGTGATGCAATATTCCACCTTAATATAGAAAGTTTATACGAGTTTTGATCCATTATAGTAGTCCTGGGATCTTGTCGAGTTTCTCAGCATAATGAAAAAATTGTTCATATAAATAGCAGACCTTATCAATGTCAACAGTGCTACCATTGTCCATGAGTTTTAAAAGTGCACTTCCAGTTGTAAGGCCTCGTGGGAGTGTTTGTATACCCAGAGCATGACGTTGTTTATGCGTGAATGTATGATAGGTGACACCACCACTCACATTCCCTCCTCCACTAACATTACACGCGACACTACAACTGTCATCACCAACACCACTACCAACATTGTGTTCATTGCATTTATCAACAGTATTGTATTCAACATTGTCTATGTGGTTAACCTCATCACACTCTTCACCACCACTTATATCACTTTCGATAAGATAAGGGTGGAATGTAGGCGAAGGAGGGTTCGACGATCAGCTCCCCATGAAAGATGAGCAAGGGTTTTAAGAAGGTTCAGCCGGCTGTGACAAGTTGCCTTCAGAGAGGAGGCCCAGAAACTTGACTGTATCACGTTCAGGGATACGGGAGCCATAGAGGTACAAAGGATGATCGGAGATGACAGAGCGTCTAGTGAAAGTAATTTGGTGGGTTTTAGTGCTGGAAAATTTAAACCCACGTGTGGTGGCCCAATTGGAAACACGGTCGACTGCATGCTGGAGAGAAACTGTAATAAGGTGACAGTCAGCGCCTGCACAGGCAATAGCGAAGTCATCAACATAGAGTGATGACCAAATATTTGATGGATAAAGTCCGGGGAGAGCATATTATTAACCCGAACACGGAAATGCCTGTCAGTTAAAAAGTTCTTAAGGAAGGATGGTAGATTGCCTCGAAGGCCTAAGGAGTGGGCTTGGGCTAAAATATTATACCTTCAAGTTGTGTCATATGCCTTCTCAAGGTCAAAAAATATGGCAATAAATGAGTGGTTATTTGCAAAGGCATTACGAACATACGTATCCAAGCATAGTAAGGGGTCTATCGTAGAACGTCCCTTACGAAAGCCATATTGACGAGTGGGGAGACTGTTGTGTGTCTCTAAATACCACACTAAACGTCTATTTACTAGGCGTTCCATCACTTTGCAAACTGCACTGGTAAGAGCAATGGGACGATAGTGGGAGGTTTCATGTCCCGTAGTGCCTGGTTTGTGGAAAGGGAGAACAATGGCGGATTTCCACAGCTGTGGAAGAACTCCTTGTGACCAAATAAGATTGTAAAGGCGTAATAGGACTGCAAGGGCTGACTGATGTAAATGTTGTAGCATACGAATATGAATGTCGTCGGGCCCAGCTGCCGATGATCGGCAAGCTGAGAGTGTTGCCTCCAGTTCTTGAAGTGTAAAAGGCACATTATACTGTTCTTCTCTGAGGGAAGAAAAGTTCAAGGGTGCTAACTCTCTGGCAGACTTTGAGGAAAGAAATGAGGGGCATAGATGGAGTCCCTGAGAAATACGGACCAGATGTTTGCCAATTTCATTGGCAACATCTAGTGGGTTTGCTATATCAACACCGGCAACCCGCAGAACAGGAGCCGGGTCATGAGATTATTTACCACTCAGTTTTCGTACTTTTTTCCAGACTGCACTCATAGAGGAAGCAGAGGTGATGGTGGAGACATAATCTCGCCAGCAAGTGCGTTTAGCGTCACGGATGACATGGCGAGTGATCGCACGCTTCTGCTTAAAATCAAGAAGTCTCTCTCTGGTTCTATTGTACCGGTACCTGCCCCATGCAGCGCGTTTCAAACGTACTGCACGAGCACAAACAGGAGACCACCAAGGCACGCATTTCTGAGAATACCTGCCCGAAGTTTGGGGTATAGAATGAGAACCTGCGGTTAAAACGGAGGACGAGAAGAGTTGTAAAAGCTCATCGATGGAGGACGAAGAAGGAACCTCTCTAAGAAGAGTTAGGTGTGAGTAAAGGTTCCAATTTGCCTGATCAAATTGCCAGCGTGGGATGCGAAGAGGTGGTGAATATGAAGGGGAAGTAAGAATGATTGGGAAATGATCGCTGTCATGTAAGTCCAGAAGAACAGACCAAGTGAAGTCCAATGCGGCGGAGGAAGAGCAGACTGAGAGATCGATGCAAGAGAGAGTGTGAGTCCGAGGATCAAAATGGGTGTGAGTACCAGTATTTAAAACATGGAGGGGGTGGGTGGCAAGAAAAGCCTCTAACTGAATGCCACGGGAATCACAGTGAGACCCCCCCCAGAGGAAATGGTGGGCATTAAAATCACCAAGTAAGAAAATCGGTGGTGGTAATGACGAAACAAGAAAGGCAATATCCGGAATAGATAATGCCCGAGAAGGAGAGAGATATAAAGAACAGAGCGTATACCACCTATACAAGTAGATACGGGCTGCTGTGTAATGCAGCGAAGTACGAACAAATAGCTGATGGTATGGAATATCAGTGCGTAGAAGAAGGGCACTTTCATTAAAGGTCCCATCAGGAAAAGGATCTGAAGAATACAATAAATTATAGCCTGAGATGGGAGAGATAACAGCAGAGTGTAATTTTGGTTCCTGTAAGCAAACATCAACAGGGGAAAACTGGGAGAGTAGCATCTGAAGCTCACCCCGATTACCCCTGAGGCCGCATATATTCCATTGTAAATAGGCCATGATTGGAAATGATAAAGATACCTGAAATCTGCAGGTAAGGGTTCCTACAGACTAGAGGGGTTAGAAAAGTCCGCATGTAGAGGCAGTGGAAAACGTTCAAGCAGCGAAGGAACGATGCACTGTGAAGAAAGAAGTTGTTTAGATGGAGTAGAGGAGAGAGAAGGAGCGAAGGGTGGATCAGAGACGTCGTATGGGAGACAATATTGGAAATGGTAGGGGGAGGATTAGTAAAGATTGGAACTGTAATGGACTGTACCAAGGTACGGGGGGGCGAAAGGGTGGAGGGAACTGGAGAAGCGTGGAAGGGGACAGAAGAGGCAGAAACCTGGGAGGTGGCAGAAGAGGAAGAAACTTGGGAGGGAATAGGGGAGGAAGGTACAGTACGAGGAGGAGGGTGAACCTCTACACTTGTAACAGAGACAGTGAGAGGGGGAGAACCAGGTACAGTGACAGGGAAGGGAAAATGAGGAGGTGGAAGATGGGTAGGAGGTGTTAATGGACCTTCTTTGACTTTTGAGAAGTAGAGGGACGATTGGGAGGAGGTGTCATACAAGATCTCGTCGCTACTGAGGCTTGTGAGAGAGAACACGAAGAAGCAAGATCAGACTGAGACATTGAAGTAGGGACGTCTGAGCCGAGGACAGCAAAAGAATTAGCTACAGGAGTGACTATGGGAGAGGTAACCACAGAGGTGGGTGCAGAAGATGGGATACCAGAAGTGGGGGGACGTTTTGAAACATGGGAATAAGAAACACTAGGTAGTCTCCCTTGGAGGCAGAGATGAGAAACTGCCATGGCATAAGGGAGACCTTCTGTCTCTTTGAGGTAACGGATTTCCCGCTCGTTTAAGTAGACTTGACAACGGCGAGAGTACGAAGGGTGAGCCTCATGACAATTAAGGCAAGAGGGAGGTCGATTGCAAGACGTATTAGAATGGTCATCGGCACCAAAGACTGGGCATTCGGTGATAGATCTGCAATATTTCGCTGGATGGCCAAATCGCCAGCAATTTCTGCACTGTTGCGGTGTAGGGATCACCTTTCGAACTTGTAACCGATGTCCTGCTTCATAAACTGAGGATGGGAGTTCACGGCTGTCAAAAGTTAAATGAGCCACATTGCTAGGGTATCGTCTCTGCCAGCGGGCAGGAAGAACGTAAGTGTCAACCTTGAGTATTGGGAGATCTTGGAGTTCCAGCTGTTCAAGAATGTCAGTGCCACATGTCTGGAAATTTTGTTGAACTTTGGTATGGGGCAGAATGACGGTACCACTACAAGAATTGAGGGAATGATGCTTTTCAATAGTTACAGGAACAGTATCGATATGGGAAATACGAGAAAGCTCATGAGCCTGGGTAGCATTCTGTACAGTGACGATGCGCGTACCACTTTTAAGAGCATGAAAAGAAATATCTTTACCAACATGGCGTAGGAGTGCCTTGCCAATACTGTGGTCAGAAAGATAGGCAGTAAAGGAAGTCGGTCGTAAAGTGAAGAATTTAGTCCATTGTGCAGTCTGAAACTGAGCGTGGAAAGGTAGTGAAGGACGTGTCGATCTTTTCTGAGAAGAACGAGAAGGTGGAGAAGTATCATCAGCAGGTAATTGTCGTTGTCGTTTAGGTGTGGGACCAGAGTTGGTCCGACGTGGAATGGGCCGGCGATTCGAAAATTGCCGCACCATAGAGGGAGAGGCCGGAAGCATAGTCAGAGGAGAGCGAAGGTCAGATAAATCGAAGGAGTCAGTCGAGGCCTCAGTACCTGAAGCGGGTGAGGAAACAGCACTGGCAAGAGGTACAGAGGCATGAGGAGTGTCTGAAGAGTGGTCCAAAGACAAGGCGGGGTCAGAACGGGGTGCAGTATCAAGAAGGGGCCCGGGGGTAGCAGGTTCATGGACTAGGGCTGCCATGGTTAGGTTACTTCTTTCTTTTTGTTTTTAAGAAAAAAAAAGAAAGAAGAAAAGAAAAGAAAAATAAAAAAAAGAATAAAAAAAGGGGGGACCGGGGAGGGATAGTTCCTAGGAGGAATGAAAGGGCCAGAAATCTCCCTCCGCGCCCAAGAGGACCTCAGCACCGCAAGTAGTGCAAATGCAGCATGGAACCCGTGCCATACCCTACCCATCATGCCAGTAAACCGGCAATCCGGGATAGCAACCTCACATCTGCCGAGCTACCTCGGTGGACAAAAGAGAGGGCGGCTGGAAATCCGCCACAAAGCATACCTCCTTCGGCCACCAACCACGGAATCCGAAAGGTGGCTTCCAGAGATACACCCGTCGCCCTAGAGACACCCAAAGCCACCCTCTGGGATACCAGAGAGGGATGAACAAAACAGAAATGAACAGGACATCCCCAGGCAATCCAGATTCCACGGCAAACTACGCCACCGCCAACAACCTCAACGGAATGGGATGGACGCCGGTACCCTTTCCCCTGCCTAGGAACTAGCGTGCCTGTGGAAAAAAAAAAAAAAAAAAAAAAAAAAAAAAAAAAAAAAAAAAAAAGGAAGGGCTAAAGGGAGGGGTGGGGAGGAGGAGGAGGAAAGGAAAAAGGGGAGGATGGGGAGGATGGGATAGGGAATGGGGGATTGGTTGGTAATTAGGTTTGGTCTGAGGAAGTAGACCAACAGGTCTAATTCCTCAGACCAAGAGCCTCTTCACCACGCCAAGAAGCCCCCCTTGAAGAGGCAGGAGCTGGAAGATTTTCCAGACAGTGGTCAATTTTTTAACAGCTGTTCCTGGAATTGCTGGGATGTTGCATCCGGAGGCTTGTAGACTAACACAATGACTAGGTTTTGGTTCTCGACCTTGACTGCTAAAACTTCCACTACATCATTTGAGGCATTAAGCAGTTCTGTGCAAACAAGTGACTCTGCAATGTACAGGCAAACCCCCCCCCCCTTTTGCCTGTTCACTCTGTCACATCTGTATAGGTTGTAACCTGGGATCCATATTTCGTTGTCCAAGTGATCCTTTATGTGGGTCTCAGTGAAAGCCGCGAACATTGCCTTTGCCTCTGCAAGCAGTCCACGGATGAAAGGTATTTTGTTGTTTGTTGCTGGCTTTAGACCCTGTATATTTGCAAAGAAGAATGTCATCGGGCTGGTGGTATTGTTGGTACTAGGGGGGGATTTTTTTTCCGGTATTAGTATCTGTATCTGTTGGTTTTGAGTGGAGGCCATCGACTGTGGTTCCACTCCAGGAATGACTGGATTTGGTGTACAATTTCTTCCATTTCCTGCCAGTTTTTTTTCCTTCCTGGCACTAAAAAACCTCTCCCTCTTGAGTGGCTGTGGCTACACAGGTTTTCCCATGGCCTGGATGTTTTGTATCTTTTTGTCCCCCTTTAGATGGTGTGCCTGGCAATTTAAGTTATAGCACAGTCTTTCCTGTACTGAAGAGGTACACATTTCAGGGTGAAAAAGCTTACAGGAAGGGAGTTTGCATTTTCCTGTTGTCATATGGGCACGGCATTTTCTAGGGTGGTCATAGTTGCACGTCCCATCTGTTTTTCCAGATTTCCCATGTCTGCAGATACCAAGTGCATAGTATGTGCACAGGCTTGGTTTCCATTTGCCTTGGGTTTCTGTGACTGTATTCCCTGTTGGTGCATGTTTACCTGTCTTATTCCTATCTTCCCTAGCGCCAACAATGGAGCTCCCTCCAGTTGTTTTTGGTAATATATCCTCACTATTGCTAGTGGAGTCCTCTTGTTTGTTATTTCCTGTTGTATTTCTTGTTTGCAATATTGGTTTTATCTTATCTTTGACTACACTTGTTTCCCCACTACGGCTCCTGTCCCCTATGAGGTCATTTATATGCATTCCTTCCTGCGAATAATTCCCGACTACCTGGACAAAATCTCCAGTTTCACCTTTACTGTCTCCCAGGACAACACCTCCAGCTTCACCATTACTGTCTCCCAGGACAGCATCTCCAACTTCACCATTACTGTCTCCCAGGACAGCATCTCCAGCTTCACCAGTACTGTCTCCTAGGACAGCACCTCCAGCTTCCCCATTTCTGTCTCCCTGGACAGCACCTCCAGCTTCACCATTTCTGTCTCCTAGGACAGCACCTCCAGCTTCACCATTACTGTCTCCCAGGACAGCACTATCAGCCCCTCATTTACTGACTACCAGGACATCACCTCCAGCCTTACAGTTTCTGACTACTTGGCCAGTATCAAGGGCAGTGCCATTCAGCCCAGACTTTTTATGTTCCCATCTGTTGTAGAAAGCTTCCAGGTTGTCTATGAAAGCAGCTTTGATGTTATCCTCTTTTAATACCCTTGTGATTTTAGTCCACAGATTTATCTCATTTGGGCATACCCAAAAACACTTCCCTGTTTTAATACTGCTTGTAGCTAGTTCTTGGATATCTGCACAAGGGGTGTGACACCAATTTCCACAAAATTGACAATTTATCAATGTGGAAGCCCGTTTGTTTGATTTATTGCAGACTACACAAAGCTTCATAATGATTTATATGGTTGATTTACTGTAATTCTACTAGCAACCTCTTGAATACTCTATTAATAACCTCTTTAAGTAAAGCTCTAGCTATCTGTATTTCTATTTCTAACTGTACTTTTATATCAGGACAGCTTACCGGAGTACGCTCCTGGAGTTTGTTTTATATTTATTGTTTGTGTTTATAAGGGCGCCTACAACCCCATCCGTTTACAGGCTGCTTTATTGTCCAACGAATCCGTTTGAAACCGGCCAAGGGTTCGACCAGTCGAGGGTTCGGTCCAGTCGAGGGTTCGGAGCCAGTCTGATCTGATCAGTGGGTCACATATTTAAAACATACTGGTCGGTGATTTGGGCTAACACATGAAGGATCTACTGGAAAATTCTACCCGAGTAATATGTTATTTGATTGATACAAAAGTATAACTTGTGTGTTGAAGAAACCGGTGACTGCTGGAAACTCCTATAGTGACGAACGGTCGAGCCTTAACCCTTGTTTATCAATCGCTGTATCTAGCTTTTCTAGTTTTTCTTTTTGGCCTCCACCACAATAAATGCTATATTATCCCTATAGTTGACTGGTGGAAATTTTGGAGGAGGGACGCTTTTTCTGTAGTTATAATTGCTTCTCGTTGTGTATACTGCGACCGCTGGTAACTACAGGTTATATGAAATTCACAGTATATGTCTGGTATTTCAAGAAAAAGAAACTAATGAAAGTCACTCCACTCCACTAAGTACCATTATAATACTGGTTAGTTGCTACTACAACACTGTATTCTGCTATTCACTGGTATCACTAGATTATATGCAAGTACACTAGCAGGCCAGGAAGATTATTAAAAACAGCTGACCTGTGGTAAGTTTCTGGCGACTTCTGGCACCTGCCTCTATAGGCTTATCACTTCATTTACAATTTCACCTGTTTTCAAATGATACTTTAGCCTTTATCATCTATATACTAGGGACCCACTGTAGTATACACTATAACACTATGTATACACAATGCTCTCAGGGAGACTTTCCTTCCTCTGACAAGAAAAGTTCAATTATTATTTTTTCACATGGCACCCAGGCCTATGATTCCCCTCTGGTAGTAAACTCTGCTAGGTAGTGCACACTAATTCTCCTTTTTTGACTCAGTATATAATGTTTTCCGCCCAAGATTGGTTCCAGGCGCTAGAGGGATGTATCGTATAGGATTGATGGCACAAATTAAAGTTCTAGCACGTAAGAGCGACCGTGAAAACACGAGAAAACCCGAAGCACAACGAGGCACGCTGACACACACACAAGTACATCAAGAGAACCAAAACCATTTACCAACAGCCATTATAACTATCTTGTTAAATCATGCATTTTAAAGAGAATAAACTCAAGACAGCATAGTATTACTAGATTAGGCTATTAAAGTAGTGACATCATGTACCTATTATATTCAGCATAACCACTACAGCACTATTATTCCCTTTATAAATCACTGACCATTATTGTTATCATTGCATCATGCATAAGACTATCAAATCATATAAACTACAGAAAATTGGAAAGGAATCTCCCATACTCACCCATTAGCGGGAAAACACAGCTGTTCTGATGTAAACAAAGGTGAGTTGAGTGTTGCCATCTATGGTTAGGTTTATTTATTTTTATTTTATTTTATTTCAATATTTATTTTTGTTTTGATTAATTTTTAAAAATCAATTTTACTCTCCAAACACTTGCACCATGTGCACAGTCTTGGATGAACCCCTGAACCCCTTGGACCACGGGGCCCCCAAATGCACGGGGCCCTAGGCAAATGCCTAGTTTGCCTATGCGGTAATCCGGCATTGACCACAAGTTCTAGTTTACTCTCTGATTGTTGTAGTTGTCCTCTGCCATCCTGTAATATTCACCACAAGTTCTTGTTTACTCTCTGATTGTTGTAGTTGTCCTCCACCATCTTGTAATCTACATCTGGTCTGCCATCTCCGCCTCTAAAATACATTTGTAGTGCGCTGAGTACTCTCTGGAGTTTATCTCTCTCCTCTACTGTTATTATTATTATTATTATTATTATTATTATTATTATTATTATTATTATTATTATTATTATTATTGTTGTTATCATTATTATTATTATTATTATTATCATTATTACTATTATTATTATTAGTTTTATATAATCTGTGAACAGTATCATACAGGATTCAATCCTCCCTGGTAGGTCGTCCAAGTATATTATTAACAGTAATGGTCCTAACACTGATACCCTCTGTACCATGATGCTCTCTGTACCTTGACAGTCTCTGTACCATGATACTCTCTGTACCATGATACCCTCTGTACCATGATGCTCTCCATACCATGATACCCACTGTACTATGATACTCTCTGTACCATGATACTCTCTGTACCATGATACCCTCTGTACCATGATACTCACTGTACCATGATACTCTCTGTACCATGATTCCCTCTGTACCATGATACTCTCTGTACCATGATACCCTCTGTACCATGATACTCTCTGTACCATGATACCCTCTGTGCCATGATACTCTCTGTACCATGATTCCCTCTGTACCATGATACTCACTGTACCATGGTACTCTCTGTACCATGATTCCCTCTGTACCATGATACTCTCTGTACCATGATTCCCTCTGTACCATGATACTCTCTGTACCATGATGCTCTCTGTACCATGATACTCTCTGTACCATGATTCCCTCTGTACCATGATACTCACTGTACCATGATACTCTCTGTACCATGATTCCCTCTGTACCATGATACTCTCTGTACCATGATTCCCTCTGTACCATGATACTCTCTGTACCATGATGCTCTCTGTACCATGATACTCTCTGTACCATGATACTCTCTGTATCATGATACCCTCTGTACCATGATACCCTCCCTACCATCATATCCTCTGTACCATGATACTCTCTGTACAATGATACTCTCTGTACCGTGATACTCTCTGTACAATGATACTCTCTGCACCATAATACTCTCTGTACAATGATACTCTCTGTACCATGATACTTTCTGTACCATGATACTCTCTGTACCATGATACCCTCTGTATCATGATAATCTCTGTACCATGATTCCCTCTGTACCATGATACTCACTGTACCATGATACTCTCTGTACCATGATACCCTCTGTACCATGATACTCTCTGGGGATTAGCGTGGACGGTTACAAAGCATGGCTTGCTTCTGCAGTGTTTTAAAAACTGAGTTTGGAGAGTTGAAGGAGGAGGTCTTGCTTCTCCAGGAGGAGATTAGGAGGCTGAAGGTCCACCTCAATGGGCCTGGGAGAGAGTGTGAGGTGGTTGGAGATGTGGGGAATGAGGCTTCTAGCAGTGAGGTGCAGTCTGTCTCTCACTGTGAGGAGGCTGTAGGTGGGGAGGTAGCAACGGGTACCAGCAGTGAGGTGCAGCCCAGCACCTGCTACAAGTGGCGAGTTGTTCACAGTAATGGGAGGCGCATCAGAGTAAGGAAAGTTAAGAGTGAAGATCTGAAGGTAGGAAATCGCTTCTCTGTTCTCCAGGATGAATGTACTTCAGTGGCCAGTGAAGGTAAGGGTACTACTGCCCCTGCTAATGAAGGTAAGCGCATTCTTGTGGTTGGTGACTCTCAGGTAAGATATGTTGACCGTGCTTTTTGTAATAGGAATAAGAAGATGAGAGATAGAGTGTGCTTCCCTGGAGCTGGTGTTGGGGACATTGTCAACAGACTGGATAATATCATGTCAGGTAATGGGAACAAGCCCATTATCTGTCTCAGTGCTGGTGGAAATGATATTGGGAAGGGTAGGAGAGAAGAGCTGCTAGATAAGTACAGGTCAGCTATAGATTTCATTAAGTCTAAGGGAGGGATCCCAATCATATGTAGCATCTTGCCTAGAAGGGGAGTAGGAAATGAATGGTTGTCTAGGGCAATTGGTGTAAATTGCTGGCTAGACAGATACTGCAAGGAACTTGCAATCCCATTCATTGACAACTGGAACAACTTTTATGGCAAACATGATATGTATGCAAGGGATGGGGTTCATCTCTCTGGGGCAGGGGTGGTAGCACTTGCAGACTCGATTGAGAAGGCCATTGGTGAAATGCCTATGATTTTAAACTGATGGAAGATAGAGGTATGGGTGTGTGTGGGAAACAAGCAGGTTGCAACACTAGGGTTGGAAACAGTAAATGTATAAAAGGCATTCAGCATGAAGTTATAAATAAAGACAATAGAACAGGTCAGAAAACAAAGGGGGACAGCAGAGGGCAGCAAGGGACTAGCTCCCTTAAGGTTTACTATACTAATAGCAGGAGTGTTAGAAATAAGATAGATGAGCTAAGATTAATTGCAAGTGCAGGAAACATAGATATTATTGCTATAACAGAGACCTGGCTCAATCTGAAAGATAGAGAGATGCCATCTGAATGTCACATACAAGGCTATAAATTATTCCACACTGACAGGGTCAACAGGAAAGGTGGTGGAGTAGCGATGTATGTCAGAGACAATTTAAATTGTTGTGTTAGACAAGATATTAAATTAGAAGCGTCAGCCACTGAATCTGTTTGGTTACAGCTTCTCGAGGGCCGAGAAAAACTAATTTTGGGTGTGATTTACAGGGCCCCAAATCTTGATAGGGAGTGCAGTAAACTTCTATGGGACGAAATTCGTAAGGCATCTACATACGAAAATGTTGTGCTAATGGGAGATTTCAACTATAGACAGATTGACTGGAGCAATTTGACAGGAAATTTAGAGTCGGGTGACTTTCTTGATACGATCCAGGATTGTTTTTTAAAACAGTTTGTGACAGAGCCAACTAGGGGAAATAACCTCCTTGACTTGGTTCTTGCCAGTAGGGAAACACTAATTAATAATCTTGAGGTTAATGATGAGCTTGGGGAGAGTGATCACAAATCACTCAGTTTTAACATATCATGGAATTCCCCTAATAATGGCAATCAAGTCTCCGTCCCTGACTTTCGCTTGGCTGATTTCATAGGACTGAAAAATTACTTAGGTGGGCTGAACTGGAATGAACTGACTAGGGGTCAGGTAGGTGGTGATGGTTGCCGATATGATGCTTTCCAGGGCATAGTTCTAGCTGCTCAGTCAAATTATGTTCCAAATAGGGAAATCAGATCAAACAAAAATGATCCTAAATGGATGAACAATAGATTAAAATATCTGATTGGTCAAAAGAGAGGCATATATAGGCAAATCAAAAGAGGAGAGGGGCAATTAAGAAATCGATATATTCAGTTAAAGAGAGAAATAAAAAAGGGAATTAGAAAAGCAAAAAGAGATTATGAGGTTAAAGTTGCAAGAGAATCGAAGACTAACCCAAAAGGATTCTTTCAGGTATACAGAAGTAAGATCAGGGACAAGATAGGCCCACTCAAAAGTTCCTCGGGTCAGCTCACTGACAGTGATAAGGAAATGTGTAGAATTTTTAACACATACTTCCTCTCAGTTTTTACACAGGAGGATACCAGTGATATTCCAGTAATGATAAATTATGTAGAACAGGACGATAATAAACTGTGCACTATTAGGGTCACAAGTGACATGGTCCTTAGGCAAATAGATAAATTAAAACCTAACAAATCCCCAGGCCCTGATGAACTGTATGCAAGGGTTCTAAAGGAATGTAAAGAGGAGCTTAGCACACCTTTGGCTAATCTTTTCAACATATCACTACAAACTGGCATGGTGCCAGATAAGTGGAAAATGGCAAATGTGATACCTATTTTCAAAACAGGTGACAGGTCCTTAGCTTCGAACTATAGACCAATAAGCCTAACCTCCATAGTGGGAAAATTTATGGAATCAATAATTGCCGAGGCAGTTCGTAGCCACCTTGAAAAGCATAAATTAATCAACGAATCTCAGCATGGTTTTACAAAGGGACGTTCCTGCCTTACGAATTTATTAACTTTTTTCACTAAGGTATTTGAGGAGGTAGATCATGGTAACGAATATGATATTGTGTATATGGACTTCAGTAAGGCTTTTGACAGGGTCCCACATCAGAGACTATTGAGGAAAATTAAAGCACATGGAATAGGAGGAGAAATTTTTTCCTGGATAGAGGCATGGTTGACAAATAGGCAGCAGAGAGTTTGCATAAATGGGGAGAAATCAGAGTGGGGAAGCGTCACGAGCGGTGTTCCACAGGGGTCAGTGTTGGGCCCCCTGCTGTTCACAATCTACATAAACGACATAGATGAGGGCATAAAGAGCGACATCGGCAAGTTTGCCGATGACACCAAAATAGGCCGTCGAATTCATTCTGACGAGGACATTCGAGCACTCCAGGAAGATTTGAATAGACTGATGCAGTGGTCGGAGAAGTGGCAGATGCAGTTTAATATAGACAAATGCAAAGTTCTAAATGTTGGACAGGACAATAACCATGCCACATATAAACTAAATAATGTAGATCTTAATATTACGGATTGCGAAAAAGATTTAGGAGTTCTGGTTAGCAGTAATCTGAAACCAAGACAACAGTGCATAAGTGTTCGCAATAAAGCTAATAGAATCCTTGGCTTCATATCAAGAAGCATAAATAATAGGAGTCCTCAGGTTGTTCTTCAACTCTATACATCCTTGGTTAGGCCTCATTTAGATTATGCTGCACAGTTTTGGTCACCGTATTACAGAATGGATATAAATTCTCTGGAAAATGTACAAAGGAGGATGACAAAGATGATCCCATGTATCAGAAACCTTCCCTATGAGGATAGACTAAGGGCCCTGAAACTGCACTCTCTAGAAAGACGTAGAATTAGGGGGGATATGATTGAGGTTTATAAGTGGAAGACAGGAATAAATAAAGGGGATGTAAATAGTGTGCTGATAATATCTAGCCTAGACAGGACTCGCAGCAATGGTTTTAAGTTGGAAAAATTCAGATTCAGGAGGGATATAGGAAAGTACTGGTTTGGTAATAGAGTTGTGGATGAGTGGAACAAACTCCCAAGTACCGTTATAGAGGCCAGAACGTTGTGTAGCTTTCTCTGTATCATGATACCCTCTCTACTATCATACCCTCTGTACCATGACACACTCTGTACAATGATACTCTCTGTACCATGATACTCTCTGTATCATGATACCCTCTGTACCATGATACCCTCTCTACCATCATATCCTCTGTACCATGATACTCTATGTACAATGATACTCTCTGTACCATGATACTCTCTGTACAATGATACTCTCTGCACCATAATACTCTCTGTACAATGATACTCTCTGTACCATGATACTCTCTGTACAATGATACTCTCTGCACCATAATACTCTCTGTACAATGATACTCTCTGTACCATGATACTCTCTGTACCATGATACTCTCTGTACCATGATACCCTCTGTATCATGATAATCTCTGTACCATGATTCCCTCTGTACCATGATACTCACTGTACCATGATACTCTCTGTACCATGATGCCCTCTGTACCATGATACTCTATACCATGATACCTTCTGTACCATGATACTCTCTGTATCTTGATAC
Organism: Cherax quadricarinatus; assembly: GCF_038502225.1. NCBI lineage: Eukaryota > Metazoa > Arthropoda > Malacostraca > Decapoda > Parastacidae > Cherax > Cherax quadricarinatus. The sequence goes on from NC_091391.1 coordinate 11,444,369, forward strand.
TCTCTGTACCATTATATCTCAGCAGCCCAGTATAGTAGTCACTGTGTCACCATCTAAATAGTCCAGTATTGCAGTCATTGTGCTAGTACCTCAGAAGATCAGTATCGTAGTCACTGTGCTAGTACCTCAGTAGTCCAGTATACTAGTTACTGTGCTAGTACCTCAGAAGTCCAATATAGTAATAACTGTAGTAGTATCTCATGAGTCCTGTGTAGTAGTGACTCAGCTAGCACCTCCGTATTCCAGTATAGTAATTATTGTGCTAATACCTCAGTAGTCCAATGCTATAGTCACTATGCTAGTACCTCAGTAGTCCAGTATAGCAATTACTGTGCTATTAACTCAGAAGTGCAGTACAGTAATAACTGTGCTTGGAACTTAGTAGTCCAGTATAGTAATCATAATGCTACCAACTCAGTATTCCAGTATAGTAGTCACTGTACTAGTACCTCAGTAGTCCAGTATAGAAGATACTCAGCAAGAAACTCAGCAGTCGAGTTCAGTAGTCACTGTGCTAGCACCTCAGTAGTCTAGTATAGTCACCGTGCTAGCACCTCAATAGTCCAGTTTAGTAGTTACTGTGCCAGTAGCGACTGTGCTGGTACCTAAGTAATCCAGTATAGCAGTTACTGTGCTACTACCTCAGAAGAACAGTATAGTAGTCACTGTGCAAGTGCCTCAGTAGTCTTGTAAAATGGTCAATGTTCTAGTACCTCAGTATTCAAGTATAGTAGTTACTGTGCTTGTACATCAGTAGTCCAGTACTGTAGTCCCTGTTTTAGTACCACAGTAGTAAAGTATAGTAGTTGACCCTTCCAACTTCCCGTTTAAAAGGTGGTGTGGATATTTTAATAAAGGAGATGAGCCCGTTTGTTTTGCAGAGAAGTGAGGGGGGAGGAGGGAGAGTGTTGCGTGTGAATGGGTCATGGATGGGTAAGTGTGTATCTTTTGTAAGTGTGTATGCGCCTGCAGAGAATAGCATGCAGGTAAGGAAGGATTTTGTGTGCGAGGATCTTGTCTATTTTTTGCGTGCGCTTCCGGAAGTAGCAATAGTATGGGGTGACTGGAACTGCATTATTAGGGTGGCTGACATAGAACCAAAAGGGGCAGGGCATATGTCTGTAACTCTCAGGGATTTGATGAGGGACGTTAGGTTATGTGATGCATTTGGGGGGTTGGAAACAGAACACACTTTTGTTAGAAGGGGATACGCAGCAAGGTTAGATAGAATGTGTCTTTCTCAAGGGGTTGTTTTGAAATCTTTTAATACCGTTGAGGTGGCTATGTCAGATCATAGGGCTGTAGTGGTGGAAGTAGGGTGGGAGGAGATGGCAGAAATATATAGGACTTATTGGAAATTGAACATTAGTGTGTTGAGTGATTAAGAAGGTTTGGAGGGTTTTTCTATTTTATGGAAAGAGCTTTACAAGGAAGCTCAGGAGGTGGATGACATTGTAACATGGTGGGATTCTGTGGCTAAAGAAAGGATAAGAAAGTACTATGTGAGGGAGGGTAAACATATAAATAATTTAAAATATGGGCTTGTGAATTATTTAGAGGATCGATTAATAGGTTGTTATGGGCAGGGGATGGTTGGTGGTGTTCATCCCATGGACGAAATAGTAGACATAAAAGAGAGATTGCGAACGTTGCAAAATGAACGGTTTCAAGTGGTAAGGGTGCAAGCAGGTCTAGAAGAAGTTTTGGGGGGGACAAACCGTCAGCGTGTGTGTTGCGACATCAAAAGCACTTGCAGGCGCTGATGGCTATCACGTGATTAGAGGTAAATGAGGCAATGGGGATCCATAGAGCAGGGCAGGAGTTAAGAAATATGAAGGGTATGAGTGTATATGTGGATATGTGGTATGAAAAGTACTGGACAAGTGGGGGTGTGGATGATGTGGAGTTAGACAGGGTGTGTACATATGCAACGTTCAATTTAGGTAATAGTGATAGGACGGCTTTGGGTGGGGTTATTACTGCAGAGGAAATAGAGATTGCTTTACAGGGCATGAGGAAGGGAAAAGCCCCGGGTATTGATGGTCTACCGGTGGAATTTTATTTACAGCATTGGGCGTTAATAGGAAATTTCATGGTTAAGTTATTTAATTGTATGAAGGAGAATGGTAAGTTAGGAGATAAGCAGACTACAGCGGTTGCGGTGCTGGTCCCGAAAGGTAAGGGGCAGCCCACCCTTCGGGAGTTTCAGGCAATATCGTTGTTATGTGCGGACTATAAGGTTTTTGCAAAAATTATAGGTAATAGGGTTAAATGTGTAGTGGGGAGGGTCGTATCGAAATCGCAGTTTGGGCTGCCCGGAAGGTCGATGATTGAAGGACATGGGATTCTGAGAAGTTTTATGGAGTCAAAAGGGGAGGAGGGGGCGGCTTTACTGGCTTTAGACTGGCAGGCAGCCTATGATAGAGTAGAAAGGTGTGCACTGCAGGTTATACTTAGGAGACAAGGTTATGGGGAAGAAATAGTTGACTGGGTAAATACGCTGTATAAGGGAGCACAAATGAGGGTACAAATAAATGGGTGTATGGGGAGGGAATTTGTGATGGGTAGAGGTCTCAGGCAGGGGTGTCCCATGTCACAGATCTTATTTGGGTGTTTTTAGGACCCCTTTTATAGAATGGTTGAACGTACCATCAGTACCTGGGGTGAGGGTACTGACGGGGTTGAGGGAGGGACGCTTTGGCCGGGATTAATAGGTTACGTAGAATATATGACTGTTCTGGTTCGTGAAAGGATGTCTATGAAAGTATTGGACGATGTTGTGCAAGTGTTCGAACGTGCCACGGGTATGAAGGTAAACAGTGAGGAGTCAATGATCATGGGGTTGGGCACTTGGGAAGGGGGGGTAAGGTGAGTTGTAATGTTGTTAAAAAGTGTACGGTGTTGCTAAAGATTTGTGGTATTATATATAAGGATGACATGGATGTGGCGAGTGAGGAAAACTCGGATAGGTTGTTAGAAAGGATCGTGGGATGTCTGGGTGTTTTGAGGCCCCAACATCTCACTCTGGCCCAACGTGTGATTGTCGTAAATGTTTTATTGTATAGTAAGGTTTGGCATGTTGCGGCTGTGTTCCCGATTACAGGGACGGCGATTGCGGGAATTTTGAGAAGAGTGTTTAAATTTTTGTGGGGATCAAGTTGTGATTGGTTAAGAAGAGATGTTGTTATGTTACTGGTGTGCCAGGGCGGGTTGGGATTGATGGATCTAAGACGGAGGGCTAAATGTGTGTTTCTTAAATGGGAGGTATTGCGTGTGGGCATGATGGCGGGAAATATAGAACAGGTATATATGAGGTTGAAGAAGTGGTATAGAAGCGTTGAATTGAGAGAATGTGAAATTGTTCTACGTGCCTTGTTGTTGGTTAGGGAACGGAGAAACATTCGAATATGGGTTTTGTGTAGGTTACTTGTGGGTAAGTGCGTAGCCCCTGTTTAGGGTTTGTTCCCCATGTACTTGTGGAGAAACATTTGGTATAGATTTAGCAAGCTGAAATTATTGCCTAGGGTGCGTGACATTATGTTTCGTTTTTTGCACTGTATCTTGCCATCAGGGGCCATACTAAGAACTAGGAGGGTAGTAGAGGGATGGGGGTGTGGTTTTTGTGGAGGGGACGACACAGCATTCCATGTAGTTTATTTTTGTGAAGGGTTAGGAGATGTCAGGAGTTGGTTAGGTAGGTTGGTACTGAGGGTGGGAGGGAGGGGGGTGGTGGGTCTGCGTGCTTTAAGTCTTGACATGGGTGGTTTAGAAGAGGAAATCATTTGAGATTTAGATTACATCATGGTGGATTATATCTACATATCATGGGTGATGAGGGGGAAAGGGGTTAGTGAGGTGTGAAGACGCGTTCTTGCGATAACGTTTTATCGTACGATGTGTCGTAATCGGGAGTTGTATGGGAAGAGGTAGGATCAGGTATTTTCGGAAGGATATAGGAGGCTAACGTTAGAAATCCTCGTGAATCTGTGAATGAATATGAATGTACGACGGGTAAGGTTCTTTTTATTTATGGGATTTAAAATGACTGAATGTAAGTCAGTGAGCAATAGCGGGCTCGTCTCCGGAGGGGGGGGGATAATGTGTAGTGAATGTTGGTATGGATTGTGTTTCCTGGTTGTCATGGATGTGTGGCTGTGGAGCTTTGAGAGCTTGACACTTATTGTTACTTTTGTGCAATGAATGAAAGTGCAACCCCGAAGGTTTTGTCATGTATTTGGAGGTGTTCCTGTCTTATAATGACCCGATTCCTGAGTCATATGCATTTAATGGTATATGTAATTGGTTGCGTTTATTATCGGTTATAGGGTCATAATATGTGTTTGATTTTTGTAGATTAAAATATTTTGTATACTGTTTTATTTGTGTAGATGTATGCATATGCATGGGTTTTCTTTTTTGGTGAAAACAGGTTTTTCTTTTGTGTTACTCTTTATATATCATTTTGAGCCTTAGTTAAATGTTAGGCTCCAGTACATTCCTAATATGGGTATATTTATGTTGTTTTAAAGTTATATATGATAGGTTTGTACTCTGTTATTGGTAGTTGTTTTGAGACGTTTTGCTGTAATTTTTTTTTGCTTTATGTATTGCTATTTTTCAGAGAGGTTATAGAGCCATTGGTTCAAAGAATTTTATGTTGTTATCTTTTTATGTCTATTTATATTCTGGCATTATGTACTGCTGTACTGTTTTTTAAATAAAATATAAAAAAAAGAATAAAGGTTACATACTCTTTGCATGCCACAATCACTTAGCTAGCTATTCATTATTCCAGAATAGTAGTTACTGTGCTAGTGCCTCATGAGCCCAGAATAGTAATTACTTTGGTAGCAGGTTAGTAGACCTGTACGCTCACTGTGCTAGCACCTCAGTAGGTTATAGAGCCATTGGCTCAAAGAGAACATACATAGTAGCGAAGGCAATGGGCATCACGGCGATCGGATAAGGATGGAACATTCGCTTCTGCATAGAGGCTCTCGACAAGGGAAGAGAGAAAAGCACCAAGGCATAAACGTAATCCTTGGTGATGAATGGGGTTAAGGGTAGAGAGAATAGCAGGAGATGCCGCTGAATAGATCTGGTCACCATAATCAAGTTTCGATAAAATAAGGGTGGAATGTAGGCGAAGGAGGGTTCGACGATCAGCTCCCCATGAAAGATGAGCAAGGGTTTTAAGAAGGTTCAGCCGGCTGTGACAAGTTGCCTTCAGAGAGGTAATGTGAGGTTTCCAGCATAACCTACGATCAAAGAGAAGGCCCAGAAACTTGACTGTATCACGTTCAGGGATACGGGAGCCATAGAGGTACAAAGGATGATCAGAGATGACAGAGCATCTAGCAAAAGTATTTTGGTGGGTTTTAGTGCTGGAAAATTTAAACCCACGTGTGGTGGCCCAATTGGAAACATGGTCGACTGCATGCTGGAGAGAAACTGTAATAAGGTGACAGTCAGCACCTGCACAGGCAATAGCGAAGTCATCAACATAGAGTGATGACCAAATATTTGATGGAAGACTAGAGGCCAAATCATTAATAGCAAGGAGAAAAAGTGTTGTGCTCAAAACACATCCCTGGGGGACACCTTCAGCTTGGATAAAGTCCGGGGAGAGCACATTATTAACCCGAACATGGAAATGCCTGTCAGTTAAAAAGTTCTTAAGGAAGGATGGCAGATTGCCTCGAAGGCCTAAGGAGTGGGCTTGGGCTAAAATATTATACCTCCAAGTTGTGTCATATGCCTTCTCAAGGTCAAAAAATATGGCAATAACTGAGTGGTTATTCGCAAAGGCATTACAAACATATGTATCCAAGCATCCCTTACGAAAGCCATATTGATGAGTGGAGAGACTGTTGTGTGTCTCTAAATACCACACTAAACGTCTATTTACTAGGCATTCCATCACTTTGCAACTGCACTGGTAAGAGCAATGGGACGATAGTGGGAGGTTTCATGTCCCGTAGTGCCTGGTTTGTGGAAAGGGAGAACAATGGCGGATTTCCACAGCTGTGAAAGAACTCCTTGTGACCAAATAAGATTGTAAAGGCGTAATAGGACTGCAAGGGCTGACTGATGTAAATGTTGTATCATACGAATATGAATGTCGTCAGGCCCAGCTGCTGATGATCGGCAAGCTGAGAGTGTTGCCTCCAGTTCTTGAAGTGTATAAGGCACATTATACTGTTCTTCTCTGAGAGAAGAAAAGTCCAAGGGTGCTAACTCTCTGGCAGACTTTGAGGAAAGAAATGAAAGGTATAGATTGAGTCCCTGAGAAATACAGACCAGATGATTGCCAATTTCATTGGCAACATCTAGTGTGTTTGCTATATCAACACCGGCAACCCGCAGAACAGGAGCCGGGTCAGGAGAATATTTACCACTCAGTTTTCGTACTTTTTTCCAGACTGCACTCATAGAGGAAGCAGAGGTGATGTTTTCTAGTTTAATATGTTTATTATGCACCCCATACCCATCCTGTGGGCGGTAGTCAAAATATTACAGAGGTACATAATTGGTCCAGGGACTGGACTCCAAAGTTTTGATAGCTGAGCAAGTTACAGAGGTAATGAACTCACAATTTACAAAGGTAATGAACTCACAATTTACAAAGGTAATGAGCTCACAATTTACAAAGGTAATGAACTCACAATTTACAAAGGTAATTAACTCCAGGTAAGTCTGGTCACAATCATGACAAGTTACAAAGGTATTTACAGATTACAGAGGTACGTAATGGGTCCAGGGACTGGGCCCCCAAAGTTTTGATAGCTGAACTAGGTACAAAGGTAATGAGCTCACAAGTTACAAAGGCAGAGGTGATGGTGGAGACATAATCTCGCCAGCAAGTGCGTTTAGCGTCACGGATGACACGGCGAGCGATCGCATGCTTCTGCTTAAAATCAAGAAGTCTCTGTGGTTCTATTGTACTGGTACCTGCCCCATGCAGCGCGTTTCAAACGTACTGCACGAGCACAAGCAGGAGACCACCAAGGCACGCATTTCTGAGAATGCCTGCCCGAAGTTTGGGGTATAGAATGGGAAGCTGTGGTTAAAACGGAGGACGAGAAGAAGTGCAAAAGCTCATCGATAGAGGACGAAGAAGGAACCTCTCTAAAAACAGTTAGGTGTGAGTAAAGGTTCCAATTTGCCTGATCAAATTGCCAGCGTGGGATGCGAAGAGGTGGTGAATATGAAGGGGAAGTAAGAATGATTGGGAAATGATTGCTGTCATGTAGGTCCGGGAGAACAGACCAAGTGAAGTCTAATGCAGCAGAGAAAGAGCAGACTGAGAGACCGATGCAAGAGAGAGTGTGAGTCCGAGGATCAAAATGGGTGTGAGTATCTGTATTTAAAACATGGAGGGGGTGGGTGGTAAGAAAAGCCTCTAACTGAATGCCACAGGAATCACAGTGAGACCCCCCACCCCAGAGGAAATGGTGGGCATTAAAATCGCCAACAGAATCGGTCGTGGTAATGATGTAACAAGAAAGGCAATATCCAGAATAGATAATGCCCGAGAAGGAGAGAGATATAAAGAACAGAGCGTATACCACCTATGCAAGTGGATATGAACAAATAGCTGATGGTACGGAATATCAGTGCATAGAAGAAGGGCACTTTCATTAAAGGTCCCATCACGAAAAGGATCTGAAGAATACAATAAATTATAGCCTGAGATGGGAGAGATAACAACAGAGTGTAATTTTGGTTCCTGTAAGGAAACACCAACAGGGGAAAACTGGGAGAGTAACATTTGAAGCTCACCCCGATTACCTCTGAGGCTGCGTATATTCCACTGTAAATAGGCCATGATTGGCAATGATAAAGATACCTGAAATCCGCAGGTGAGGGTTCCTACGGACCAGAGGGGTTAGAAAAGTCCACATGCGGAGGCAGTGGAAAACGTTCAAGCAGTGAAGGAACGGTGCGCTGTGAAGAAAGGAGTTGTTTAGATGGAGCAGAGGAGAGAGAAGGAGCAGAGGGTGGATCAGTGTCCATTGATGGTTTGGTCCCTGCAATATATTCAGAGATTGCTTCAAGTGTTTCGGAATTCAGAGACGTCGTATGGGAGACAATATTGGAAATGGTAGGGGGAGGATGAGTAAAGATTGAAACTGTATTGGACTCTACCAAGGTAGGGGTGGGCGAAAGGGTTGAGGGAACTGGAGAAGCGTGGAAGGGTACAGAAGAGGCAGAAACCTGGGAGGTGGCAGAAGAGGAAGAAACTTGGGAGGCAACAGGGGAGGAAGGTACAGTACGATGAGGAGGGTGAACCTCTACACTTGTAACAGAGCCAGTGAGAGGGGAAGAACCAGGTACGGAGACAGGGAAGGTAAAATGAGTCGGTGAAAGATGGGTAGGAGGTGTTAACGGAGCTTTTTTTGACTTTTGAGAAGTAGAGGGACGATTGGGAGGAGGTGTCATACTAGATCTCGTCGCTATTGAGGCTTGTGAGAGAGAACACAAAGAAGCGAGATCAGACTGAGGCATTGAAGTAGGGACGTCTGAGCTGAGGACAGCAAAAGAATTAGATACAGGAGTGACTATGGGAGAGGTAACCACAGAGGTGGGTGCAGAAGATGGGATACCAGAAGTGGGGGGACGTTTTGAAACACTGGAATAAGAAACACGAGGTAGTCTCCCTTGGAGGCGGAGATGAGAAACTGCCATGGCATAAGGGAGACCTTCTGCCTCTTTGAGGTAACGGATTTCCCGCTCGTTTAAGTAGACTTGACAACGGCGAGAGTACGAAGGGTGAGCCTCATGACAATTAAGGCAAGAGGGAGGTCGATTGCAAGACGTATTAGAATGGTCATCGGCACCACAGACTGGGCATTCGGCGATAGATCTGCAATATTTCGCTGGATGGCCAAATCGCCAGCAATTTCTACACTGTTGCCGTGTAGGGATCACCTTTCGAACTTGTAACCGATGTCCTGCTACATAAACTGAGGATGGGAGTTCACGGCTGTCAAAAGTTAAACGAGCCACATTGCTAGGGTATTGTCTCCGCGCGCGGGCAGGAAGAACGTAAGTGTCTAATTTGAGGATTGGGAGATTTTGGAGTTCAAGCTGTTCAAGAATGTCAGTGCCACATGTCTGGAAATTTTGTTGAACTATGGTAGGGGGCAGAATGAGGGTACCACTACAAGAATTGAGGGAATGATGTTTTTCAAAAGTGACAGGAACAGTATCGATATGGGAAAGACGAGAAAGCTCATGAGCCTGGGTAGCATTCTGTACGGTGATGATGCGCGTACCACTCTTTAAGAGCATGAAAAGAAATATCTTTACCAACATGGCGTAGGAGTGCCTTGCCAATACTGTGGTCAGAAAGATAGGCAGTAGAGGAAGTCGGTCATAAAGTGAAGAATTTAGTCCATTGTGCAGTCTGAAACTGAGCGTGGAAAGGTAGTGAAGGACGTGTCGATCGTTTCTGAGAAGAACGAGAAGGTGGAGAAGTATCATCAGCAGGTAATTGTCATTGGCATTTAGGCGTGGGACCAGAGTTGGTCCGACGTGGAACGGGTCGGCAATTCGAAAATTGCTGCACCGTAGAGGGAGAGGTTGGAAGCATAGTCAGAGTAGAGCGAAGGTCAGATAAATCGAAGGAGTCAGTCGAGGCCTCAGTACCTGAAGCAGGTGAGGAAACAGCACCGGCAAGAGGTACAGAGGCATGAGGAGTGTCCGAAGAGTGGTCCAAAGATGAGGCGGGGTCAGAACAGGGTGCGGTATCAAGAAGGGGCCTGGGGGTAGCAGGTTCATGGACTAGGGCTGCCATGGTTAGGTTACTTCTTTCTTTTTGTTTTTAAGAAAAAAAAAAGAAGAAAATAAAATAAAAATAAAAAATAGAATGAAAAAAGGGAGGACCGGGGAGGAATAGTTCCTAGGAGAAATGAAAGGGCCAGAAATCTCCCTCCGCGCCCAAGAGGACCTCAGCACCGCAAGTAAACCAGCAATCCGGGATAGCAACCTCACATCTGCCGAGCTACCTCGGTGGACAAAAGAGAGGGCGGCCGGAAATCCGCCACAAAGCATACCTCCTTCGGCCACCACCCCCGGAATCTGAAAGGTGGCTTCCAGAGATACACCCGTTGCCCGAGAGACACCCAAAGCCACCCTCCGGGATACCGGAGAGGGATACCTGGAGTTACCTGGAGCGAGTTCCGGGGGTCAATGCCCCCGTGGCCCGGTCTGTGACCAGGCCTCCTGGTGGATCTGAGCCTGATCAACCAGGCTGTTGCTGCTGGCTGCACATAAACCAACGTACGAGCCACAGCCCAGCGGGTCAGGAACTGACTTTAGGTTCTTGTCCAGTGCCAGCTTGAAGACTGCCAGGGGTCTGTTGGTAATCCCCCTTATGTATGCTGGGAGGCAGTTGAACATTCTCGGGCCCCTGACATTTATTGTATGGTCTCTTAACGTGCTAGTGACACCCCTGCTTTTCATTGGGGGGATGTTGCATCGTCTGCCAAGTCTTTTGCTTTCGTAGTGAGTGATTTTCCTGTGCAGGTTCGGTACTAGTCCCTCTAGGATTTTCCAGGTGTATATAATCATGTATCTCTCCCGCCTGCATTCCAGGGAATACAGTTTTAGGAACCTCAAGCGCTCCCAGTAATTGAGGTGTTTTATCACCGTTATGTGCGCTATGAAGGTTCTCTGTACATTTTCTAGGTCAGCAATTTCACCTGCCTTGAAAGGTGCTGTTAGTGTGCAGCAATGTTCCAGCCTAGATAGAACAAGTGACCTGAAGAGTGTCATCATGGGCTTGGCCTCCCTAGTTTTGAAGGTTCTCATTATCCATCTTGTCATTTTTCTAGCAGGTGCGATTGATACAATGTTATGGTCCTTGAAGGTGAGATCCTCCGATATGATCACTCCCAGGTCTTTGACGTTGGTGTTTTGCTCTATTTTGTGGCCGGAATTTGTTTTGTACTCTGAAGAAGATTTAATTTCCTCATGTTTACCATATCTGAGTAATTGAAATTTCTCATCGTTGAACTTCATATTGTTTTCTGCAGCCCACTGAAAGATTCGGTTGATGTCCGCCTGGAGCCTTGCAGTGTCTGCAATGGAAGACACTGTCATGCAGATTCGGGTGTCATCTGCTAAGGAAGACACGGTGCTGTGGCTGACATCCCAAGGCAATCCAGATTCCATGGCAAACTACGCCACCGCCAAGAACCTCAACGGAATGGGATGGACCCCAGTACCCTTTTCCCTACCTAGGAACTAGCGTGCCTGTGGGAAAAGAAAAAAAAAGGTGTTCCAGCCAGAGCTGAGCATGATTGGAGAATGGATCAGTTAAATAGTGTGAGGGAGGCTGCACCTGCTAGGGTGCAATTAATTTCTGTGCAGGAAAATGTCGCTGTTGCTGAGGAAGAGATTTTACGGTTAAATAAGTGTTTTCATTTCTGGGAGGAAACTCTTACAAAGAATTCCCCTCTGTTTGCAGTATCGATGGAAGGAGAACAAGGGTTTTGTCCCCAGGTGGTGATGTCCAAGGTTTCCAGACATTTCTTCTGGTCTCAGCTGTGGGAGACTGTCAGAGAGCATATTGAGACCTATCATGTCTTTCAATTTATAGGGAAACCTAGTCGAAGTATTAAACCTGTTCCCCTTCAGTCTTTTTCAGCACCAGGTGAACCCTTCAGCAAGCTGGTAGTAGATGTACTTGGTCCATTCCCAAAGACCAAACTAGGAAATGATTATTTACTCACAAATATTTGCTCCACTACCAGGTACCTGGAAGCAGTCCCTCTGCATAAGATAACTGCTCATGTATTATTATAATCAAAAAGAAGCGCTAAGCCACAAGGGCTATACAGCACTGCAGGGTAGGGAAGGAAGCGAGGGTATTGGATGGCAGAAGAGGGATGATCAGAAGGTTACAGAAAACAGCGGGGCAGGGGATAGTACCTGGGTAGAGGGTAGCAAAAGATTGAAGTAGAAAGGGCTGAAGGTATCAGAATTTGTGAAGTCAGTTGTTGTCAAAAAGTCAATGAGAGAGTCCGGATGAAAGGTGGGTCCATCAGCGAGAAGGGAAGGTAAAGAGAGAGCAGCGGAGCGAAGACGACGACGGAGGTAAATTCTGCGTGCTCGTTGATAAAGCGGGCAGTCCAACAGAATGTGGCTGACTGATAATGGAACTTGGCAATTCTCACAGAGAGGAGCAGGGCGCCTCTCCATGAGATATCCATGAGTAAGACGAGTATGACCAATGCGAAGACGGGAGAGAGTAGTCTCCCAACCTCGACACTGGTGATAAGAAGATGACCAGTAACCTATACTTGGTTTAATAGATTGAAGTTTGTTGCTGAGCATAGTAGACCAACGTTGTTGCCAACGGGTATGAAGGTGGGAAGATATTGCAGCAAAATAGTCTGTAAATGGAATACCTCTATATTATTATTATTATTATTATTATAATCAAAAAGAAGCGCTAAGCCACAAGGGCTATACAGCGCTGCAGGGTAGGAAAGGAAGCGAGGGTATTGGATCGCAGAAGGGAGGAGGGATGATCAGTAGGTTACAGAAAACAGTGGGGCAGGGGATAGTACGGGGGTAGAGGGTAGCAAGAGATTGAAGTAGAAAGGGCTGAAGGTATCAGAATTTGAGAAGTAAGTCAGTTGTTGTCAAAAAGTCAATGAGAGAGTCTGGATGAAAGGTGGGTCCATCAGCGAGAAGGGAAGGTAAAGAGAGAGCAGCGGAGCGAAGACGACGACGGAGGTAAATTCTGCGTGCTCGTTGATAAAGTGGGCAGTCCAACAGAATGTGGCTGACTGATAATGGAACTTGGCAATTCTCACAGAGAGGAGCAGGGCGCCTCTCCATGAGATATCCATGAGTAAGACGAGTATGGCCAATGCAAAGACGGGAGAGAGTAGTCTCCCAACCTCGACACTGGTGATAAGAAGATGGCCAGTAACCTATACTAGGTTTAATAGATTGAAGTTTGTTGCCGAGCATAGTAGACCAACGTTGTTGCCAACGGGTGTGAAGTTGGGAAGATATTGCAGCAAAATAGTCCGTAAATGGAATACCTCTATATTAAACTGGTAGGTCATGTACTGCTGACCGTGCAGCAGTGTCTGCCTGTTCATTGCTCTGTACGTCAACATGACCAGGGACACAACAAAAAACAATATCTTTATGCTTGGTAAAGATGTGGCATAGCCAAAGTTGGATACGGAGAACTAAGGGGTGAGGTGTATCAAATTTCTGTATAGCCTGTAAAGCACTAAGGGAGTCTGAGACAACCACAAATGATGACACAGGAATAGATGCAATACGGATAAGTGCTGCAAGGATGGCATACAATTCAGCAGTAAAAATACTAGCCGAAGATAATAAATGCCCTCGTACGATGCTGTCCGGAAACACTGCTGCAAATCCTACACCGTCAGAAGACTTAGAGCCATCTGTGTACACAGCAATGGTATGAGAATGAGAGTGAAAGTGGTCAAGAAAAAGAGAGCGGGAAGTGACCGTAGACAGTTGGGCTTTCGAGCAAGGGAGAGAGAAAGAACAGACTCGAACAGCTGGAACTTCCCAGGGGGGTAGGGAAAAGTGAGATGCTACATGAACATAGAAAGGTGGTAATTGAAGAGAAGACAAGAGCGAATGAAGGTGAAGAGAGAAGGGACGGAGTAAACAGGGACGGCGAACAAATAAAGAATGTCTACTAATATCAGTGACCATTCTATAAATGGAAGAATTGCGAAGATCATGAGAGCGTACATAGTAGCGAAGGCAATGGGCATCACGGCGATCGGATAAGGATGGAACGTTCGCTTCTGCATAGAGGCTCTCGACAGGGGAAGAGCGAAAAGCACCAAGGCATAAACGTAATCCTTGGCGATGAATGGTGTTAAGGCTAGAGAGAGTAGCAGGAGATGCCGCTGAATAGATCTGGTCACTATAATCAAGTTTCGATAAAATGAGGGTGGAATGTAGGCGAAGGAGGGTTCGACAATCAGCTCCCCATGAAAGATGAGCAAGGGTTTTAAGAAGGTTCAGCCGGCTGTGACAAGTTGCCTTCAGAGAGGTAATGTGAGGTTTCCAGGATAACCTACGGTAAAAGAGGAGGCCCAGAAACTTGACTGTATCACGATCAGGGATACGGGAGCCATAGAGGCACAAAGGATGATCGGAGATGACAGAGCGTCTAGTGAAAGTAATTTGGTGGATTTTAGTGCGGGAAAATTTAAACCCATGTGTTTTGGCCCAATTGGAAACACGGTCGACTGCATGCTGGAGAGAAACCGTAATGAGGTGACAGTCAGTGCCTGCACAGGCAATAGCGAAGCCATCAACATAGAGTGATGACAAAATATTTGATGGAAGACTAGAGGCCAAATCATTAATAGCAAGGAGAAAAAATGTTGTGCTCAGAATACATCCCTGGGGGACACCTTCAGCTTGGATAAAGTCCGGGGAGAGCACATTATTAACCCGAACACGGAAATGCCTGTCAGTTAAAAAGTTCTTAAGGAAGGATGGTAGATTGCCTCGAAGGCCTAAGGAGTGGGCTTGGGCTAAAATATTATACCTCCAAGTTGTGTCATATGCCTTCTCAAGGTCAAAAAATATGGCAATAACTGAGTGGTTATTCGCAAAGGCATTACGAACATACTTATCCAAGCGTAGTAAGGGGTCTATGGTAGAACGTCCCTTACGAAAGCCATATTGATGAGTGGAGAGACTGTTGTGCGTCTCTAAATACCACACTAAATATCTATTTACTAGGCGTTCCATCACTTTGCAAACTGCACTGGTAAGAGCAATGGGACGATAGTGGGAGGCTTCATGTCCTGTAGTGCCTGGTTTGCGGAAAGGGAGAACAATGGCGGATTTCCACAGCTGTGGAAGAACTCCTTGTGACCAAATAAGAGTGTAAAGGCGTAATAGGACTGCAAGGGCTGACTGATGTAAATGTTGTAGCATACGAATATGAATGTCGTCAGGCCCAGCTGCCGATGATCGGCAAGCTGAGAGTGTTGCCTGGAGTTCTTGAAGTGTAAAAGGCACATTATACTGTTCTTCTCTGAGAGAAGAAAAGTCCAAGGGTGCTAACTCTCTGACAGACTATGAGGAAAGAAATGAGGGACATAGATTGAGTCCCTGAGAAATACGGACCAGATGATTGCCAATTTCATTGGCAACATCTAGTGGGTTTGCTACATCAACACCGGCAACACGCAGAACAGGAGCCGGGTCAGGAGAATATTTACCACTCAGTTTCCGAACTTTTTCCAGACTGCACTCATAGAGGAAGCAGAGGTGATGGTGGAGACATAATCTCGCCAGCAAGTGCGTTTAGCGTCACGGATGACACGGCGAGCGATCGCAAACTTCTGCTTAAAATCAAGAAGTCTCTCCATGGTTCTATTGTACTGGTACCTGCCCCATGCAGCGCGTTTCAAACGTACTGCACGAGCACAAGCAGGAGACCGCCAAGGCATGCATTTCTGAGAATGCCTGCCCGAAGTGTGGGGTATACAATTAGAAGCTGCGGTTGAAACGGAGGACGAGAAGAGGTGTAAAAGCATATCGATGGAGGATGAAGAAGGAACCTCTCTAAAAACAGTGAGGTGTGAGTAAAGGTTCCAATTTGCCTGATCAAATTGCCAGTGTGGGATGCAAAGAGGTGGTGAATATGAAGGGGAAGTAAGAATGATTGGGAAATGATCGCTGTCATGTAAGCCCGGGAGAAAAGACCAAGTGAAGTCTAATGCGGCGGAGGAAGAGCAGACTGAGAGATCGATGCAAGAGAGAGTGTGAGTCCGAGGATCGAAATGGGTGTGAGTACCTGTATTTAAAACATGGAGGGGGTGGGTGGCAAGAAAAGCCTATAACAACAGATGGGAACATAAAAAGTTTGGGCTGAATGGTACTGCCCTTGATACTGGCCATGTAGTCAGAAACTGTAAAGCTGGAGGTGATGTCCTGGTAGTCAGTAAATGTGGGGCTGATAGTGCTGTCCTGGGAGACAGTAATGGTGAAGCTGGAGTTGCTGTCCTGGGAGACAGTAATGGGGAAGCTGGAGGTTCTGTCCTGGGAGACAGTAATGGTGAAGCTGGAGGTGCTGTCCTGGGAGACAGTAATGGTGAAGTTGGAGGTGCTGTCCTGGGAGACAGTAATGGTGAAGCTGGAGATTTTGTCCAGGTAGTCGGGAATTATATGCAGGAAGGAATACATATAAATGACCTCATAGGGGACAGGCGCCGTAGTAGGGAAACAAGTGTAGTCAAAGATAAGATAAAACCAATATTGCAAACTAGAAATACCACAAGAAATAGCAAACAAGAGGACTCCACTAGCAATAGTGAGGATATATTACCAAAAACAACTGGTGGGAGCTCCATTGTTGGTGCTAGGGAGGGTAGGAATAAGACAGGGAAACATGCACCAACAGGGAATACAGTCACAGAAACCCAAGGCAAACGGAAACCAAGCCTGTGCACATACTATGCACTTGGTATCTGCAGGCATGGGATATCTAGAAAAACAGACTGGACGTGCAACTATGACCACCGTAGAAAATGCCATGCCCATTTGACAACAGGAAAATGCAAACTCCCTTCCTGTAAGCTTTTTCACCCTGAACTGTGTACCTCTTCAGTACAGGAAAGACTGTGCTATAATTAAATTGCCAGGCACACCATCTAAAGGGGACAAAAAGATACAAAACATCCAGGCCATGGGAAAACCTGGGTAGCCACAGCCACTCAAGAGGGAGAGGTTTTTTAGTGCCAGGAAGGAAAAAAAACTGGCAGGAAACTGGCAGAAATCGTACACGAAATCCAGTCATTCCTGGAGTGGAACCACAGTCGATGGCCTCCACTCCAAACCAACAGATACAGATGCTAATGCAGGAAAAAAATCCCCCCCCAGTACCAACAATACCACCAGTCCGATGACATTCTTCTTTGCAAATATACAGGGTCTAAAGCCAGCAACAAACAACAAAATACCTTTCATCCGTGGACTGCTTGCAGGGGCAAAGGCAATGTTCGCGGCATTCACTGAGACCCACATAAAGGATCGCTTGGTCAACTTCAATAACAAAAACATAAAGTGGGACCAAGTAAACCAAGTCCTAACCGATATAAGCTGGGAAGATATACTAAGCAAAACAGACCCCAACTTATGCCTAGAACAGATTAACTCGGTGGCACTCGATGTATGCACAAGGCTTATTCCTCTAAGAAAAAGGAGGAGTAGATGTAAAATAGAAAGAGACAGGCGCTCCCTTTACAGGCGACGGAAAAGAATAACAGAGCGGCTAACAGAGGTCAATATATCTGAAATGCGTAGGGAGACACTGGTCAGAGAAATAGCAAGCATCGAACTTAAGCTAAAAGAATCCTTTAGGAGTCAGGAATCGCGGGAAGAGCTAAAAACCATAAATGAAATCGAAAGAAACCCAAAGTATTTCTTCTCCTATGCCAAATCAAAATCGAGAACGTCCAGTATTGGGCCCCTACTTAAACAAGATGGGTCCTACACAGATGACAGCAAGGAAATGAGTGAGCTACTCAAGTCCCAATATGACTCAGTTTTTAGCAAGCCGCTAACCAGACTGAGAGTCGAAGATCAAAATGAATTTTTTATGAGAGAGCCACAAAATTTGATTAACACAAGCCTATCCCATGTTATCCTGATGCCAAATGACTTTGAACAGGCGATAAATGACATGGAGAGGGAGCATGGACACGGGGGTCGTCCCACAGTTACTAAAAACAACAGACATAGCCCCACTCCACAAAGGGGGCAGTAAAGCAACAGCAAAGAACTACAGACCAATAGCACTAACATCCCATATCATAAAAATCTTTGAAAGGGTCCTAAGAAGCAAGATCACCACCCATCTAGAAACCTATCAGTTACACAACCCAGGGCAACATGGGTTTAGAACAGGTCTCTCCTGTCTGTCTCAACTATTGGATCACTACGATAAGGTCCTAAATGCACTAGAAGACAAAAAGAATGCAGATGTAATATATACAGACTTTGCAAAAGCCTTCGACAAGTGTGACCATGGCGTAATAGCGCACAAAATGCGTGCTAAAGAAATAACAGGAAAAGTCGGTCGATGGATCCATAATTTCCTCACTAACAGAACACAGAGAGTAGTCGTCAACAGAGTAAAGTCCGAGGCAGCTACGGTGAGAAGCTCTGTTCCACAAGGCACAGTACTCGCTCCCATCTTGTTCCTCATCCTCATATCCGACATAGACAAGGATGTAAGCTACAGCACCGTGTCTTCCTTTGCAGATGACACCCGAATCTGCATGACAGTGTCTTCCATTGCAGACACTGCAAGGCTCCAGGTGGACATCAACCAAATCTTTCAGTGGGCTGCAGAAAACAATATGAAGTTCAACGATGAGAAATTTCAATTACTCAGATATGGTAAACATGAGGAAATTAAATCTTCATCAGAGTACAAAACAAATTCTGGCCACAAAATAGAGCGAAACACCAACGTCAAAGACCTGGGAGTGTTCATGTCGGAGGATCTCACCTTAACATTGTATCAATCGCATCTGCTAGCAAAAAGACAGCATGGATAATGAGAACCTTCAAAACTAGGGAGGCCAAGCCCATGATGACACTCTTCAGGTCACTTGTTCTATCTAGGCTGGAATATTGCTGCACACTAACAGCACCTTTCAAGGCAGGTGAAATTGCCGACCTAGAAAATGTACAGAGAACTTTCACGGCACGCATAACGGAGATAAAACACCTCAATTACTGGGAGCACTTGAGGTTCCTAAACCTGTATTCCCTGGAACGCAGGAGGGAGAGATACATGATTATATGCACCTGGAAAATCCTAGAGGGACTAGTACCGAACTTGCACACGAAAATCACTCACTACGAAAGCAAAAGACTTGGCAGACGATGCACCATCCCCCCAATGAAAAGCAGGGGTGTCACTAGCACGCTAAGAGACCATACAATAAGTGTCAGGGGCCCGAGACTGTTCAACTGCCTCCCAGCACACATAAAGGGGATTACCAACAGACCCCTGGCAGTCTTCAAGCTGGCACTGGACAAGCACCTAAAGTCAGTTCCTGATCAGCCAGGCTGTGGCTCGTACGTTGGTTTGCGTGCTGCCAGCAGCAACAGCCTGGTTGATCAGGCTCTGATCCACCAGGAGGCCTGGTCACAGACCGGGCCGCGGGGGCGTTGACCCCAGGAACTCTGTCCAGGTAAACTCCAGGTAACATGTATTTATAAGTAACAGTTACTCTGGAATACCTAATTATATTGATTTGATGGGACTCAGTTTTAAATGTCACAAGGGCTAATCAACCTTATGACTTAGAGGCAGCTGGGTCAAGCCTTTTTCTCAACATAATAGGTTATACTATAGACACACACACAATTTAAATAAGTAGTTTATAAAGTTGTATTTCTTATGGTAAAAATAAAATTAAGGTGTGGTAGAATTGTGGTAACTGGAGAATTGTGCTTGGCAACAGTCTTTTGTTTTGGTGGGAGGAGCTTAGCTAGGCTCCTCTCTCTCCCTCTCCCTTTCTCTCTGTCTTCTCTTGTGGACATGGAGGTGGCAAGATCTCTGGGTCCTTCTTTCTATCTTTTGGGGCATTATGTGTGCTCCAGGGGTGAGTTTTTATAATTTAAGTTGTGGCCACTATACCCAGGGTGACTAAAGTGTGTCAAAACACTGGTTAGCCCAGAGTTATGTCAAGAAGAGAGAAGGACAAAAGTTGTTGAGATACACCATGTGGGAGAACACTTATGGAGTGTGAAGATCTTTGTTTTGAAAATGTGAGGCTGTAATTGTATATTCTGTACATATCTATTGAGAATACAGTTATATTTTTATAGCAGTAGTTTACATAACCTGTGAAGAGGGCTGGTGAAAGGATATCAGACACTCAATATGATCAGCCATTATGTATTACCCCTAGACAGATTAGGCCATTAAGTAAAAGCTACCCCACACTAGAACATGTAGTGAGAACCTTACTATCAAAGTAATAAAAGACAAACAAACGTAACACTGACCCTTGTAATATTATTCATGTTACAGTCTGACACTTGTAATATTATTTATGTTACAGTATAACATTTGTAATAATATACATTTTTCAGTCTGACACTTGTAATATACACTTGTTACACTCTGACATTTGTAATATTATACATGTTACTGTCTGACACTTCTAATATTAAACATGTTACAGTCTGGCATTTGTAGTATTATACATGTTACAGTCTGACACTTGTAATATTATTCAAGTTACAGTCTGACATTTGTAATATTATACATGTTACACCCTGACACTTATAATATTATACATGTTAAAGAATGACACGTGTAAAATTATACATGTTAGAGTCTGACACTTGTAATATTGTACATGATACAGTCTGACTCTTGAAGTATTATACATGTTACAGTCTGACACTTGTAATATTATACTTGTTACACTCTGACATTTGTAATATTATACATGATACAGTCTGACATGTGTAATGTTATACAGGTTAGAGTCTGACACTTGAAATCTTATACTCTTTTCAGTCTGACATTTGTAATAATATACATGTTAAAGTCTGGCACTTGTAATATTATACTTGTAACAGTCTTACACTTATAATATTATACTTGTTACAGTCTGATGTTAGTAATATTATACATGTTACAGTCTGATGCTTGTAATATTATACATGGTACAGTCTGACATTTGTAATATTATGCAGGTTACAGTCTGGCACTTGTAATATTATGGATTTTAGAGTCAGACACTTGTAATATTATATATGTTAGTCTGACACTTTTAATTAATGTTATACATGTTGCAGTCTGACATTTGAAATATTATACATGCTACAGTTTGACACTTGTAATATTATTCATGATACACTCTGACACTTGTAACATTAAACATGTTACAGTCTGACACTTGTAAAATTATGCTTGTTACAGTCTGACACTTGTAATACTATACTTGTTACAGTCTGACATTTGTAATATTATACATGTTACAATCTGACACTTGTAATATTATACTTCTTACAGTCGGACATTTGTAATATTATACATGTTATAGACTGACACTTTAAAATTGTTCATGTTAGAGTCTAACACTTGCTATATTATATTATACAGGTTTCAGTCTGACACTTGCAAAATTATGTTTCTTACACTCTGACATTTGTAATATTATTCATGTTACAGTCTGACACTTGAAAAATTATACTTGTTGTAGTCTGACACTTGTAATATTACACATGAGTCAGACTCATATTTTTAATATTTTACTTGTTACACTCTGACACTTGTAGTATTATACGCGTTACAGTCTCATCATGTAATATCATACATGTTGCAGTCCAACACTTGTAATATTATACATGTTACAGTCTGGCACTTGTAATATTATACATGATACAGTCAGACGTTCGTAATATTAGATATGTTACAGTCCGTCCCTTGCAACAATATTCATGAAACTGACTGACACTTGTAATATTAAACATGCTACAGTCTAACATTTGAAATATTATACATGTTAAAGTCTGACACTTGTAATATTATTCATGTTACAGTCTAAGACTTGTAATATTATACATTTTACAGTCTGGCACTTGTAATATTATACATGTTACACTCTGACAATTGTAACATAATACATGTTACAGACTGACACTTGTAATGTTATACAGGTTACAGTCTGACACTTGAAATGTTATACTTGTTACAGTCTGTCATTTTAATAATATACATATTACAATCTGACACTCATAATATTATACATGTTAGAGTCTGACACTTGTAATATTATACATGCTACAGTCTGACTTTAGTAATATTATACTTGTTACAGTCTGACATTTGCAATGTTATACATGTTACAGTCTGAAACTTGTTTTAATATACAGGATACAGTCTGTCATTTGTAACATTATACATGTTACAGTCTGACACTTGTAATATTATGCATGTTATAGTCTGACATTAGTAATATTATATATGTTACAGTCTGACACTTGTAATATTATACTTGTTAGGGTCTGTTATTTGTAATATTATACATGTTAGAGTTTGACACTTGTAAAATTATACATGTTACAATCTGACACTTGCAATATTACACTTGTCTCAGTCTTGCACTAGTAATATTATACTTGTTACAGTCTGACATTTGTAATATTATACAAGTTAAAGTCAGACCCTTGTAAAATTATACATCTTTCACCCTGACAATTGTAATATTATATATGTTACCATCTGACATTTGTAATATTATACATGTTACACTCTGACACTTGTAAAATTAACATGTTACAGACTGACACTTGTAATATTATTCATGTTAGAGTCTGGCACTTGTAATATTATACATGTTACAGATGGAAACTTGCAATAATATAGAAGATACAGTGTGTCATTTGTAACATTATACATGTTACACTCTGACACTTACAGACTGCCACTTGTAATATTATACATGTTATAGTCTGACATTAGTAATATTATACATGTTACAGTCTGAAACTTGTAATATTATGCTTGTTACAGTCTGACATTTGAAATGTTATACATGTTACAATCTGACATTTGTAATATTATATATGTTAAAGTCTGACACTTGTAATATTATACATATTACAGTCTGACACTTGTAACATTATGCATGTTGCAGTTTTACACTTGAAATATTATACTTGTTACATTCTGATACTTGTAATATTATACTTGTTAGGGTCTGTTATTTGTAATATTAAACATGTTACAGTCTGACACTTGTAAAATTATACATGATGCAGTCTGACACTTGTAATATTGTACTTGTCACAGTCCAACATATGTAATATTATACATGTTAAAGCCTGACACATGTAATATTATACATGTTTCAGGTTGATATTTGTAATCTTACACATGTTACAGCCTTACACTTGTAAAATTATTCATCTTATACTCTGACACTTGTAATATTATGCTTGTTACAGTCTAACATTTGTAATATTATACATGTTACACTCTGACACTAGTAATATTATACATGTTGCAGTCTGACACTTGTAATATTATACATGTTTCAGTCTGACATTCGTAATATTATACTTGTTACAGTCTGACATTTGTAATATTATACATGTTACAGTATGACACTTGTAATATTATACATGTTATAGTCTGACAAAAAAAATATTATGCATGTTACACTCTGACACTTGTAACATTAAACATGTTACAGTCTGACAATTGTAATATTATGCTTGTTACAGTCTGATGCTTTAAATATAATACTTTTTACAGTCTGACATTTATAATATCATGCATGTTACAGTCTGACCCTTGTAATATTATACATGTTACAGTCTGACACTTGTTATATTATGCATGTTTCAGACTGATATTTTTAATAATATACATGTCACACTCTGACACTTGAAGTATTATACACATTACAGGCTGACACTTGCAATATCATACATGTTACAGTCAGACACTTGTAATATTATACATGTTACAGTCTGGCACTTGTAATATTACATATGTTACAGTCTGACATTTGTAATATTATACATGTTACAGTCTGACCCTTGTAATATTATACATGTTACAGAATGTCACTTGTAACATAATTCATGTTACAGTCTGGCACTTGTAATATTATACATGTTACAGTCTGACATTTGTAATATTATACATGTTACAGTCTGACACTTGTAATATTATACTTGTTACAGTTGGACATTTGCATTACTATACATGTTACAGTCTGACACTTTAATATTATTTATGTTACAGTCTAACACTTGTTATATTATACAGGTTTCGGTCTGAAACTTGTAATATTATGCTCGTTACACCCTGACATTTTTAATATTATACGTGTTGCAGTCTGACACTTGAAAAATTATACTTGTTACAGGCTGATACTTGTAATATTATACATGTGTCGGTCTGACATTTTTAATATTATACATGTTACACTCTGTCACTTGTAGTAGTATACACGTTACATTCTGACACTTGTAATATCATACATGTTTCACTCTAACACTTGCAATATTATACATATTACATTCAAACACTTGTAATATTATACATGTTACAGTCAGACATTTGCAATATTATGCATGGTACTGTCTGGCCCTTATAATATTATTCATGTTACAGACTAACGCCTGTAATATTATACATGTTACAGTCTAACATTTGTAATATTAAACATGTTACCTGGAGTTTACCTGGAGAGAGTTCCGGGGGTCAACGCCCCCGCGGCCCGGTCTGTGACCAGGCCTCCTGGTGGATCAGAGCCTGATCAACTAGGCTGTTGCTGCTGGCTGCACGCAAACCAACGTACGAGCCACAGCCAGGCTGATCAGGAACTGACTTTAGGTGCTTGTCCAGTGTCAGCTTGAAGACTGCCAGGGGTCTGTTGGTAATCCCCTTATGTGTGCTGGGAGGCAGTTGAACGGTCTCGGGCCCCTGACACTTATTGTATGGTCTCTTAACATGCTAGTGACACCCCTGCTTTTCATTGGGGGGATGGTGCATCGTCTGCCAAGTCTTTTGCTTTCGTAGTGAGTGATTTTCGTGTGCAAGTTCGGTACTAGTCCCTCTAGGATTTTCCAGGTGTATATAATCATGTATCTCTCCCTCCTGCGTTCCAGGGAATTCAGGTTTAGGAACCTCAAGCGCTCCCAGTAATTGAGGTGTTTTATCTCCGTTATGTGCGCCGTGAAAGTTCTCTGTACATTTTCTAGGTCGGCAATTTCACCTGCCTTGAAAGGTGCTGTTAGTATGCAGCAATATTCCAGCCTAGATAGAACAAGTGACCTGAAGAGTGTCATCATGGGCTTGGCCTCCCTAGTTTTGAAGGTTCTCATTATCCATCCTGTCATTTTTCTAGCAGATGCGATTGATACAATGTTATGGTCCTTGAAGGTGAGATCCTCCGACATGATCACTCCCAGGTCTTTGACGTTGGCGTTTCGCTCTATTTTGTGGCCAGAATTTGTTTTGTACTATGATGAAGATTTAATTTCTTCATGTTTACCATATCTGAGTAATTGAAATTTCTCATCGTTGAACTTCATATTGTTTTCTGCAGCCCACTGAAAGATTTGGTTGATGTCCGCCTGGAGCCTTGCAGTGTCTTGCAATGGAAGACACTGACATGCAGATTCGGGTGTAATCTGCAAAGGAAGACACGGTGCTGTGGCTGACATCCTTGTCTATGTCGGATATGAGGATGAGGAACAAGATGGGAGCGAGTACTGTGCCTTGTGGAACAGAGCTTTTCACCGTAGCTGCCTCGGACTTTACTCTGTTGACGACTACTCTCTGTGTTCTGTTAGTGAGGAAATTATAGATCCATCGACCGACTTTTCCTGTTATTCCTTTAGCACGCATTTTGTGCGCTATTACGCCATGGTCACACTTGTCGAAGGCTTTTGCAAAGTCTGTATATATTACATCTGCATTCTTTTTGTCTTCTAGTGCATTTAGGACCTTGTCGTAGTGATCCAATAGTTGAGACAGACAGGAGCGACCTGTTCTAAACCCATGTTGCCGTGGGTTGTGTAACTGATGGGTTTCTAGATGGGTGGTGATCTTGCTTCTTAGGACCCTTTCAAAGATTTTTATGATATGGGATGTTAGTGCTATTGGTCTGTAGTTCTTTGCTGTTGCTTGTCTGTTGCTTGTCTTGTTACAGTCTAACACTTGTAATATTATACATTTTTCAGTCTTACACTTGTAATAATATACTTGTTACTCTATGACATTTGTAATATAATGGATGTTACAGCCTGACACTTGTAATGTTATACAGGTTACAGTCTGACACTTAAAATATTATACTTGTTACAATCTGACACTTGTAATAATATACGTGTTACAGGCTGACACTTGTAATATTATGCATGTTACAGTCTGACACTTGTAATATTATACATGTTACAGTCCGACTTTCATAATATTATACTTGTTACAGTGTGAAACTTGTAATAATATACAGGATACAGTCTGTCATTTGTAACATTATACATGTTACAGTCTGAGAACTGTTATATGATGCATGTTATAATCTGACATTCTTAATATTATACATGTTACAGTCTGACAATTGTAATATTATACATGTTAGAGTATGACACTTGCAAAATTATACATGTTACAGTCTGGCACTTGTAATTTTACATTTGTCAGTGTCTTGCATTTTCAATATTATACTTGTTACAGTCTGACGTTTGTAATATTATACATGTTAAAGTCTGACACTTGTAAAATTATACATCTTTCACTCTGACACTTGCAATGTTATTCATGTTAGAGTCTGACACTTTTAATATTATACATGTACCAGTCCGAAACTTGTAATAATACACAAGATACAGTCTGTCGTTTGTAACATTATACATGTTACACTCTGACACTTGTAACATTACATGTTAAAGTCTGACATTAGTAATATAATTCATGTTACAATCTGACACTTGTAATATTATACACTTTACAGTCTGATACTTGTAATATTACACTTGTTACATACTGACATTTTTAATATACTTGTTACACTCTGATTTTTGTAATATTAAACTTGTTAAAGCCTGACACTTGTAATATTATACATGTTACAGTCTGACACTTGTAACATTATACATGTTAGGGTCTGTTATTTGTAATATGATGCATGTTACAGTCTGACACTTGTATTATTTCACTTGTCACAGTCTTAAACTTGTAATAATATACTTGTTACAGTCTGACATTTGTAATATTATACATGTTAAAGGCTGACGGTTGTAATATTATAAATGTTACAGGCTGACATTTGTGATATTATATATGTTAGACTATAACACTTGTAAAATTATACATCTTATACTTTGACACTTGTAATATTATGGTTGTTACAGTCTAACATTTGTAATATTATACATGTTACACTGTGACACTTTCGATATTATACATGTTACAGACTGGTGGCCTGGTGGCTAAAGCTCCCGCTTCACACACGGAGGGCCCAGGTTCGATTCCCGGCGGGTGGAAACATTTCGACACGTTTCCTTACACCTGTTGTCCTGTTCACCTAGCAGCAAATAGGTACCTGGGTATTAGTCGACTGGTGTGGGTCACATCCTGGGGGACAAGATTAAGGACCCCAATGGAAATAAGTTAGACAGTCCTCGATGACGCACTGACTTTCTTGGGTTATCCTGGGTGGCTAACCCTCCGGGGTTAAAAATCCGAACGAAATCTTATCTTATCTTATCTTATCTTGACACTTGTAATAATATGCATGTTACAGTCTGACACTTGTAACATTATACATGTTACTGTCTGACATTTGTAATATTATTCATATTACAGACTGACACTTGTAATATTATGCATGTTACACTCTGGCACTTTTAGTATTATATATGCTAAAGCTTGACACTTGTACCTCTTCAAGGTTGGCTCCTTGGCGTGGTGAAGAGGCTCTTGGTCTGAGGAATTAGACCTGTCGGTCTTCTTCCTCAGACCGAACCTAATTACCCCCTCCCCTATCCCATCCTCCCCATCCTCCCCTTTTTCCTTTCCTCCTCCTCCTCCCCACCCCTCCCTTTTGCCCTTCCTCTTTTTGGCCTTTGGGATTTCTCCCACAGGTGTGCTAGATCCTGGGTAGGGGAAAGGATACCAGCGTCCATCCCATTCCGTTGAGGTTCTTGGCGGTGGCGTAGTTTGCCGTGGAATCTGGATCTCCTGGGGATGTCCCGATCCCTCTCCGGTATCCCAGAGTAGCTTTGGGTGTCTTTCAGGCGACGGGTATATCTCTGGAAGCCACCTTTCAGATTCCGGGGGTGGTGGCCGAAGGAGGTATGCGTTGTGGCGGATATCCGGCCGCCCTCTCTTTTGTCCACCGAGGTAGCTCTGCAGATGTGAGGTTGCTATCCCAGATTGTTAGTTTACTAGCATGATGGGTAGGGTATGGCATGGGTTCCATGCTGCATCTGCGCTACTTGCGGTGCTGAGGTCCTCTTGGGCGCGGAGGGAGATTTCTGGCCCTTTCATTCCTCCTAGGAACTATCCCTTCCCGGTCCCCCCTTTTTTAGTCTTTTTTTTATTTTTATTTTCTTTACTTCTTTCTTTTTTTATCTTAAAAACAAAAAGAAAGAAGTAACCTAACCATGGCAGCCCTATTCCATGAACCTATTACCCTCGGGCCCCTTCTTGATACTGCACCCCGTTCTGACCCCGCCTCGTCTTTGGACCACTCTTCAGACACTCCTCATGCCTCTGTACCTCTTGTCGATGCTGTTTCCTCACCCGCTTCAGGTACTGAGGCCTCGACTGACTCCTTCGATTTATCGGACCTTCGCTCTTTTCTGACTATGCTTCCGGCCTCTCCCTCTATGGTGCGGCAATTTTCAAATCGCCGACCCGTTCCACGTCGGACCAACTCTGGTCCCACGCCTAAACGCCAACGACAATTACCTGCTGATGATACTTCTCCACCTTCTCGTTCTTCTCAGAACGATCGACACGTCCTTCACTACCTTTCCATGCTCAGTTTCAGATTGAACAATGGACTAAATTCTTCACTTTACGACCGACTTCCTCTACTGCCTATCTTTCTGACCACAGTATTGGCAAGGCACTCCTAGGCCATGTTGGAAAAGATATTTCTTTTCATGCTCTTAAGAGCGGTACGCGCATCATCACTGTACAGAATGCTACCCAGGCTCATGAGCTCTCTTGTCTTTCCCATATCGATAGTGTTCCTGTCACTCTTGAAAAACATTCCCTCAATTCTTGTAGTGGTACCGTCATTCTGCCCCATACCATAGTTCAACAAAATTTCCAGACTTGTGGCACTGACATTCTTGAACAGCTGGAACTCCAAGATCTCCCAATCCTCAAGGTAGACACTTACGTTCTTCCTGCCCGCGGGCAGAGATGATATCCTAGCAATGTGGCTCGTTTAACTTTTGAAAGCCGAGAACTCCCATCCTCAGTTTATGTAGCAGGACATCGGTTACAAGTTCGAAAGGTGATCCCTACACCACAACAGTGTAGAAATTGCTGGCGATTTGGCCATCCAGCGAAATATTGCAGATCTATCGCTGAGTGCCCAGTCTGTGGTGCCGATGACCATTCTAATACGTCTTGCAATCGATCTCCCTCATGCCTTAACTGCCATGAGGCTCACCCTTCATACTCTCGCCGTTGTCAAGTCTATTTAAACGAGTGAGAAATCCGTTACCTCAAAGAGACAGAAGGTCTCCCGTATGCCATGGCAGTTTCTCATCTCCACCTCCAAGGCAGACTCCCATGTGTTTCTTATTCCCGTGTTTCAAAACGTCCCCCCACTTCTGGTATCCCATCTTCTACACCCACCTCTGTGGTTACCTCTCCCATAGTCACTCCTGTATCTAATTCTTTTGCTGTCCTCGGCTCAGACGTCCCTACTTCAACGCCTCAGTCTGATCTCGTTTCTTCGTGTTCTCCCTCACAAGCCTCAGTATCGACGAGACCTCGTACGACACCTCCTCCCAATCGTCCCTCTACTTCTCAAAAGTCAAAAAAAGGTCCGTTAACACCTCCTACCCATCTTCCACCTCCTCATTTTACCCTCCCTGTCTCTGCCCCTGGTTCTCCCCCTCTCACTGGCTCAGTTACAAGTGTAGAGGTTCACACTCCTCCTCGTACTGTACCTTCCTCCCCTGTTCCCTCCCAAGTTTCTTCCTCTTCTGCCACCTCCCAGGTTTCTGCCTCTTCTGTCCCCTGCCATGCTTCTCCAGTTCCCTCCACCCTTTCGCCCCCCCTACCTTGGTACTGTCCAATACAGTTCCAATCTTTACTCATCCTCCCCTTACCATTTCCAATATTGTCTCCCATACGACGTCTCTGAATTCCAAAACACTTGAAGCAATCTCTGAATATATTGCAGAGACCAAACCATCAATTGACACTGATCCACCTTCCACTCTTTCTCTCTCCTCTGCTCCATCTGCGCAACTCCTTTCTTCACAGCACACCATTCCTTTGCTGCTTGAACGTTTTCCACTGCCTCCGCATGTGGACTTTTCTAACCCCTCTAGTCCGTATGAACCCTTACCTGCGGATTTCAAGTATCTTTATCATTGCCAATCATGGCCTATTTACAATGGAATATATGCTGCCTGAGGGGTAATCGGGGTGAGCTTCAGATGTTACTCTCCCAGTTTGCCCCTGTTGGTGTTTGCTTACAGGAACCAAAATTACACTCTGCTGTTATTTCTCCCATCTCAGGCTATAATTTATTGTATTCTTCAGATCCTTTTCCTGATGGGTCCTTTGATGAAAGTGCCCTTCTTCTACGCACTGATATTCCGTAACATCAGCTATTTGTTCATACTTCGCTGCATTACACGGCAGCCCGTATCAACTTACATAGGTGGTATATGCTCTGTTCTTTATATCTCTCTCCTTCTCGGGCATTATCTATACCGGATATTGCCTTTCCTGTTTCGTCATTGCCGCCACCGATTCTGTTGCTTGGTGATTTTAATACCCACCATTTCCTCTGGGGGGGTCTCACTGTGATTCCCGTGGAATTCAGTTAGAGGCTTTTCTTGCCACCCACCCCCTCCATGTTTTAAATACAGGTACTCACACCCATTTTGATCCTCGGACTCATACTCTCTCTTGCATCGATCTCTCAGTCTGCTCTTCCTCCGCCGCATTAGACTTCACTTGGTCTGTTCTCTCGGACTTACATGACAGAGATCATTTCCCAATCATTCTTACTTCCCCTTCATTTTTGCCACCTCTTTGCACCCCACGCTGGCAATTTGATCAGGCAAATTGGAACCTTTACTCACACCTAACTGTTTTTAAAGAGGTTCCTTCTTCGTCCTCCAGATTTTTTTAGATTTTGCCACCGAAGTGGCTAGTTTATTGTGCACCCCATATCCATCCTGTGGACGGTAGCGCGAGAGCATATGGATACACAAAAGGCCTAGGAACTAGGCCCCAAAGGGTTAACAGGAATACATATGGATTTATATCTACATATCTATAGTTCACTTATCTGTTACAAGCAAATTTAGGAAATTTGCTTAGTATATCTGGTATCTTATTTTCATTAATAAGATATCTTGACATGTCACATAGGTTATTATACTGTCTGTCTCTGTATTCCTCAATAAGTGGACAATTAAGCACATAGTGTTCAAGAGAGTGACCATATGCCTGATCACATAATTTACATTTAGTTTGATCATCATCTGTGTGTCTCCCAAACTGCCAGAAGTACTTGTAACCAAGCCTAAGCCTGGCCACTACAACATCAGAAAGTCTGTTCACATTGCAAGTTGCTCCATAAACATACTTATCTACGTTCATGTTATCATAGTGGGTTATAGATCTACTCAGGCTTCTAACTGCATTCCTATAACAATCATCTTCATTATTTACTTCTCTCCTAATATTATTCCTAATGCTAGACACAGTTATACCAAAGTTATATTCTACGTTCTCCTTCTGGATACTCTTCTTGGCTAACATATCAACTTTATCATGAAGGAGTAATCCAATGTGTGATGGGATCCATAGCAATTGTACATTAATTCCTTTGTCCCTAATTTTTGAGTATCTATACCTGGCTTCCCCAATGAGCATGTTGTTGGAGTCATTATATGAGCCAAGAGCCTTCAATGATGACATAGAATCAGTAATGATGATAGAGTCAAGCTCAGTGTCATAGGTTAACTTTAGCTCCATTAGGATTGCAAACAATTCAGTTTGCAGTGTAGACCCCCAGTTGTTAATTCTTATGCCTAACTCAACAAATTTATTATCGTTCTTAACTAGGGAGGTGGCAACAAGAGCAGATGCAGCCCTGCCAGAAGACTCCTGTTTAGATCCATCAGTGTATATAACTTGTGATAACTTATTACTACCAGCTAGGCGAAAAATTTCTTCTTGAGCAGTTGCTCTAACAAGAGATTTAAGGAAGGGATTACTAGCAATGAGCTTCTTGGGAGGGACTTGTAGGTATGTGATATTAAATGAACACATCTTCCATGGAGGGGTGAAATGCTCTTGTTGCCTACAGTGATACAGTTCATGCAGGTTATAAAACTTAATGCAATTGCACGTTTTCACAATCCATTTAGATCTGTGTGTATTTACCTCCAGACACTTGGTAAGATTCACTGTGACAGTGTCTGGTTCGTTTCTCAACATTCTAATACCGAGTACAGTGTTAATTTCAACAATCCTATCACTGATTCTAGAAATACCAAGCTCCTTCCTCATGTTAAGAACTTTTGTAGATCTGGGACAGCCAAGAATAGTCCTGAGAGCTTCATTTTGCATTAACTCCAAGGGTCGGAGGGAACTTTCTCTAGCTAATATCAACATGGGAGCAGCATAATCAATTAAGGACCTAACATAGGCTATGTACATCATTCTCACGATTCTCACATTAGCACCATAGTTGGGATTGTAGCCAGCAACAGCTTTGAGAGCATTTAGCCTAGCTTTGCATTTCTTGTTTAGTTGTGGTATAGTGGATTTGTTAAAGGGTACATCTACACCAAGATATCTGTAAGTTTTAACGTAGCTAATGATTTCACCCTGCAAATAGATGGGTGGGGGATGTCGTTTGCTTGTTAATATCTTTGTTTTAGAGGAAGATATTATGAGGCCTAGTCGATTACAAATTGCTTGAACTTCATTAAGAATGGTATTCATCTTCTTATGCCCTGTTGTATGGATCATGATATCATCAGCATAGCTTATAGCTATATGTTTAGGTGAGGCAGGTAGAGCATTTAGGAGAGCATTAATCAGAATATTAAATAGCATGGGACTAAGAACTCCTCCCTGCGGTGTACCTAAAGACATTTCTTTAGAATCACTTCTGAAGCCTTGGTAAAGGACAGAGGATACTCTATTTGACAGGTATCCTATTATCCAGCAGAGTAAGCTACCACCAATATTCATTTTGGCTAGTTCATGTAGTATAACTGTTCTGTTTGCAATATCAAATGCAGATTTTAGATCAAGAAAAGTGGTAAAACTAGTAGAGGTGTGCGCAGTGAGAAAGGTGGAAATACAGTTCTGCACACTTTTACCTTTCATGAACCCATAGAGGTAGGGGGAAAGTTGATGTCTGATTCTGTAGTAAAATCTGTTAAGCATCATTCTTTCAAAAGTTTTGCAAAGACAACTAGTTAAGGAGATCGGCCTAAATGTATCAGGCTGTTGGGGCTTAGGGATAGGCACAATGAGACTATTGGTCCAGGAAGTAGGAAGAACGCCCTCAATGTAACTGAGATTATACAGTGCCAACAAAGGGTTATCAGGCACGTGCCTTAGAGTTCTGAGAATATCATAGGTTATACCATCCTCTCCAGGAGCAGTTGATCGACCTTTGGTTAATGCATTATCTAATTCATACTCGGTAAAGAGGCAATCACTCTCATCAATATTTTGGCTCATAAAATTAATCAGTTTCAACATTTCTTCAGAAGTACTCTCTAAATTTTTTCTAATATGAGATGGAAGGCTTTCATGCCTGGATGTTTTGGCCCAGTCATTTATGAGGTCATTTGCTTTTTCAAGAGGAAAGGGATGAGCAACATTGCCAGTCTTTTTCCTGGTTATTTTATTTATACCTTTCCAAGCCAAACTCAAAGGGGTGGACCTATTTAATCCACTAACAAACTGTTCCCATTCCTGTTGCCTAAGTTCTTCCTTTCTATTCCTTGCATTTGTTAGTGCAGCTTGGAACGTTCTGAGCAGGTCTGGGGTTCTACATTCACGGTATGCTTTACCAATCCTCCTAGCTGCATGTGTTAGATTGCGCAGCTGTGGATCATTATAGTATTTACATTGGTTTTTATTGTTATTTATAGTGGAGGGTCTTTGTTTCCTATTCCTGCCCACTTGATCTGTGAGAACACTCTCAATAGTGGTAATTAAATCATCATTAAATTTTTGTGTGCCAGTGGGCTCGTAATTCTTATACCATTGATCCAAGTGGTTAATAAAGTTGTCTCTGTGTTCTGGTTTGAGAATAAGTTTCCTCCTTCTGTATTTAGCTCCTTGATTGCTGGAGATGTGATCAAGATTGACAGTTATTAGTCTTGGGAAGTGATCAGATAGAAGATCATCAACTATGACAGAGTCATGCATCGTATATGATGTATTAAATCCAAGACACAGATCTAGTATGCCACCATATATGTGAGTAGGCTCAGTAGTGCCCACAATTCGAACATTATCATGCTCATTCAGCAATCTCACTAGTTTAGTTCCATTGGTGTTTGTAATAGACCCACCAATATTCTTATGTCTGGCATTAAAATCTCCAAGAATGATGGTAGGTTCACTATTGATGCGATCTGGTAAAGCATCAGGTCGAAGCTGGTTCGCTGGGGCATAGAGATTAAAAATGTTTATGGAAAAATCGCCTGCAAATACTTTGACACCATGATACTGCATGTTAACTCGACTCTGCAAGGAAAGGAGTGAATGTGGCAAGCTCTTTCTGACATACATCACACAACAGTTGGTTGACCTTAGGTTATAAGCTGCATATCCAGGCAAGTTTGGTGGAGGTGCTCCATCTTTCAATCTACATTCCTGCAAACAGATGACATCAATATTCTTGGTTGCACTAATATGATGTAAGTCAGGCAACCGCTTCCTGATGGAAGCAATGTTCCATGAAAAGATTTGTAATGTATCCATTGTAGTGAGTTATTACAATCTCTTGCTCATAAGATGGTAAAACTATTATGCTTTGACTGCAGTGTGCAGACACTTAAGAGCAAATAGCATAGTTTGTACGTCTTTATCTTCAGAACCTTTATTTTTAAGCATTTTTCGGCATTTTGGCAGCCAGTTATAAGGCAATTTTTGAAGGCAAGAGTTATGGGCTTCTTTCTCACAAATTGCTGGAAGCTGAACGGAGATTGCTGCACTTTTGACATCATCACCATGCTCAAGAGCATCATCCTGATTACATATATTTATTAAACTTGTCAGGATCTGTTCAAGATGCTCAATTTTTTTCTGGAAATTTGTTATAATATGAGGAAGGTCAGGCAAATCCAATGCCTCTCCGGAGGATGGCACTTCTGGGTCAGTGCTTCCTTTAACACCTATCACCTTAACAGGTACCATGGTTACATTAGTGTTCTCTGTTTCATCATTCATTGCAGGTAGGTCCTGTGCATCTGACTCATCTCCAATTTCCAGGGAGGTTACCTGTGTGGTGTCCGTCTGACTGTTGTAGTTGTGTGTATTGGGAGAAATGACAAACTCATCCCCATATTCAGGTGTAGCCATAGGTATCTGTAGTGGCAGACCAGTAGTTCCATATGTGCTAGCAGGGATGGCTAGCTCCTCCACAGCTGGTGTGTGTGATGGCATTCTGGTATCACCAGAATTGTTTGCAGTGAGGTGGGGTTCTTGCACACTTTGCAGAGGTTCAGTCTCAGATCTGGCTGTGGTAGACTGGATGGCCCCATCCTCAGTTACCATTAAAGGACTGTTATCAGGTTTACCTCGAAGGTTGTTTGGGTTCTGACTGCAGTCCTTGTGGGAAACTGTAACCCCAACTTCTTTACAGTTAATACATTTAAATTTTTGGCTGTCAGGGCCTACTGTGCATTCTCTAGTGGAATGTTTCCCAGCACACTTACCACACCAAGAATGTAGTATTCCACAGTCTACTGCAACATGGCCATAGTGCTGGCATTTGTAACACCTACGTTTAGGGGGTAGGTACACTTCGATGTTTAGGAAACGTAAACCATGCACCCAGATATTCCGGGGGAGGGGCACAGGACCCACCCAACTGGCAATAATTTGGGATTTTCCTTTAAGTCTTTTAGGCTTGATGATATGCTCACTTAGAGTCAGATGGGATGGGTCCATGCAGAGAGGGTATCCAAAGATTATGATACTGACCCATTTTTTAAAGTGGTGAGTGTCTGATTGAGGTCGGAGCAGCTTAATATCCCCATAAGGTGTACTAAGTAGATCATTGATCAGCTCTTCATTCTGTTCCACAAACACAAAGTTGTGTGTGTTTTTCCTAAATTGGATCCTTGAGTTAGGATGCTTGTTTACAGCTTCCATTAGCCATGCACACTTAGCAGGCAGCGGGGTGTTGTCAGGGAAGTTCAGCTTAACACATTCTTCCTTTGAAGAAAGACTTCTTGCAGCCTCTGTGCACCAAGGACGTTTAGTATCACATTGTGTACGAGTCAAGTGAGTCTGACTACGTCGACGCTCTAGCCCTTTCTCACTTTTTCTCTTTTGTTTACTTTTAAAGGTCTGGAAGCTATCATCATTTCCATCACCTGCAGAAATAGGTTTCTCTATGACAGTTGCCATGTTTGCCAGTGATGATATCTGGTGTTCCCTTATAGCTTATGCAAGAGCAAATATTCACTACAAAGTCAGAAGTCCAAAATAGATCACAAGACACAAGTGCTCAAGTTCAATGAACACCTCCAACCATACTCAACCCAGACCACCACCACTCAATACGACACACACCCCACCAAAAACACACTCAGAGACCTCTTGTATGTGTGTTAATAATATGGTACATATAATGATATAATGGATGGTACAGGCGAGGTCTTACACCATATCACAAATTACAAAGATGAACAGAGAGAGAGAGAGAGAGAGAGAGAGAGAGAGAGAGAGAGAGAGAGAAAGTAGGTAATATTGAGCATAAAATTAGAATTCTGACATACATCACATTAAACATGAGGTTCAAATGATAACTTCCACTTGAAATAGTTCAGGCTACTGCCACCTAATGTACCTCACTGAAATAATAATATAGCAGACATCACAATGAATGCTGAAGACAACCTCTTATCCCAACCATAGATTGTAAACAGAATTACTAAAAAAAAAAAAAAAAAAAAAAAAAAAAAAAAACTAGGTCGTCCTCCATCGATTAGCTTTTACACCTCTTCTCGTCCTCCGTTTTCACCGCAGCTTCTCATTCAATATCCCAAACTTCGGGCAGGCATTCTCAGAAATGCGTGCCTTGGTGGTCTCCTGCTTGTGCTCGTGCAGTACGTTTGAAACGCGCTGCATGGGGCAGGTACCGGTACAATAGAACCAAAGAGAGACTCCTTGATTTTAAACAGAAGTGTGCGATAACTCGCCGTGTCATCCGTGATGCTAAACGCATTTGCTGGCGAGATTATGTCTCCACCATCACCTCTGCTTCCTCTATGAGTGCAGTCTGGAAAAAAGTACGAAAACTGAGTGGTAAATATTCTCCTGACCCGGCTCCTGTTCTGCGGGTTGCCGGTGTTGATACAGCAAACCCACTAGATGTTGCCAATGAAATTGGTAATCATCTGGTCCATATTTCTCAGGGACTCCATCTATGCCCCTCATTTCTTTCCTCAAACTCTGCCAGAGAGTTAGCACCCTTGGAATTTTCTTCTCTCAGAGAAGAACAGTATAATGTGCCTTTTACACTTCAAGAACTGTAGGCAACACTCTCAGCTTGTCGATCATCGGCAGCTGGGCCTGACGACATTCATATTCGTATGCTACAACATTTACATCAGTCAGCCCTTGCAGTCCTATTACGCCTTTACAATCTTATTTGGTGACAAGGAGTTCTTCCACAGCTGTGGAAATCCGCCATTGTTCTCCCTTTCCGAAAACCAGGCAATACGGGACATGAAACCTCCCACTATCGTCCCATTGCTCTTACCAGTGCAGTTTGCAAAGTAATGGAACGCCTAGTAAATAGACGTTTAGTGTGGAATTTAGAGACACACAACAGTCTCTCCACTCGTGAATATGGCTTTCGTAAGGGACGTTCTACCATAGACCCCTTACTACGTTTGGATACGTATGTTCGTAATGCATTTGCGAATAACCACTCAGTTATTGCCATATTTTTTGACCTTGAGAAGGCATATGACACAACTTGGAGGTATAATATTTTAGCCCAAGCCCACTCCTTAGGCCTTCGAGGCAATCTACCATCCTTCCTTAAGAACTTTTTAACTGACAGGCATTTCCGTGTTCAGGTTAATAATGTGCTCTCCCCGGACTTTATCCAAGCTGAATGTGTCCCCCAGGGATGTGTTCTGAGCACAACACTTTTTCTCCTTGCTATTAATGATTTGGCCTCTAGTCTTTCATCAAATATTTGGTCATCACTCTGTGTTGATGACTTCGCTATTGCCTGTGCAGGCGCTGACTGTCACCTCATTAGAGTTTCTCTCCAACATGCAGTCGAC
This sequence comes from Cherax quadricarinatus, assembly GCF_038502225.1. Taxonomy (NCBI): domain Eukaryota; kingdom Metazoa; phylum Arthropoda; class Malacostraca; order Decapoda; family Parastacidae; genus Cherax; species Cherax quadricarinatus. The sequence goes on from NC_091391.1 coordinate 11,482,661, forward strand.
CGTGTTTCCAATTGGGCCACCACACGTGGGTTTAAATTTTCCAGCACTAAAACCCACCAAATTACTTTCACTAGACGCTCTGTCATCTCCGATCATCCTTTGTACCTCTATGGCTCCCGTATCCCTGAACGTGATACAGTCAAGTTTCTGGGCCTCCTCTTTGATCATAGGTGTGGCATGCAAAGAGTACGTAACCTTTATTCGGCGCATGGACACACCCTCATTTACAGGCTATCTCCCCCAACCAGCGAACCAGGTTGCTAAGAGTTGATGATGGGGCCCCATCGTTCAACTAGTGACCAGGTTCTAGCCAATAAGAAGGTGGGATTGACAATCGCAGAGGTTATGTGGATACCGCTCTCCTGTCTGCCCTTGTCATTCCCACTCTAGAGCTGGTTGAAGCACGGTCTGCTGTCTTGTGGCTTCTATTTCTGCCTTGCTTACCGTGGAGTGCACTATATTTATCACTGTACATAGTGTACATATTGCTGTTATAATTGGTGAAGGATAATATAAGTCTAAACTTTTTCTACTGTGTTTATTTGCTCCCATTACACCTGGGATAACAGGCCATTTGAAATCCTAGGTTGTAATATGGGTAGCCTGTCCGAGAGCTGGACTTAGAGAAACGGTTGAGCTTAGGGTGAAGCTTGTAGCAGGAACATTGTGTAGCTTGCTGTTTCGCTTCGCTTTACAAATTTTGCGTGTCAGTTGCTTATGATCAGCCTTGCTATTGTGTGATCGTTCAACAGCTCGCTACTAGCTTGTTCAGTGTGCTCGCTTCGCTACGGTCAATCTTGTGTGCAGTCGGCTTTGCTTGTATGCGTATTCTGCAATCGTACTGTGCATAGCTAAGCGTGTTCTGCAAATTAACGTGTTACGTTGGGGTATTCGTACTGTGCATAGCGAATAACTTATGCCACCTAGACGAGTCAGACGCCTGGTGTCGGCATATACTTTGCATAACCTACCTAAATTGTCCCTACAGCGTTGCTGGCAAATTGCTCGTTCCATTGGCATTCCCTATAAACGCACTCTCACAGCTGCGCAACTGCGTTCACTTATTGCTGACATACTTATTGAAGAAGAGATGGCACATCAAACTCCTCCCTTTACGGGAGCTAGGGAAAAAACTACTATGTTCTCGCAGGAGGAAGATGATATACCTACGGAGCAAAATGGTCAGTATAGTGCAGCTGGGTTGTCTCAGGGTGAATCAGCGTCGTTGGCACTTGAGCTGGCAAAAATCAATCTTGAGCAAACTAGGGAACAGAGAGCATTCGCAAGGGAAGAATTTGATAGGGAAAGAGAAAGGAGGCAGTTTTCGCATTCTGTAAACGATTTCAGTTTACAAAAAGCAGTACAGCTTGTTCCCCGCTTCAATGAGGCCGAACCAGAGCAATTTTTCGAAAGCTTCGAAAATCAGGCTCGAGCCTTGAGGTGGCCGGAACAGCACTGGGCAGCGTTGGTTCATACAGCATTATTGGGTAAGGCACAGGAATTTACGTCGGTATTAACTGACGCTGAATTCTCTGATTATCAAGTAGTGAAGACCACAGTGTTGGGAGCATATACATGTATCCCAGCTAAATATCGTAAGACCTTCAAATTGAACAGGCGGCAGCTTGGTCAATCCCTGGTGGACTTTGTGAGACAGCAAACCAAAGCTTTTACCAGCTGGTATAAAGCGAGTGGTGTCTCTAACTTTGAGGAGCTGGTGCAGCTTATTCTGATTGATAACCTGCTGGAGTCTGTGGGACCAGAGGTTCGTGTCTTTCTGCAGGATCGTGACTTAACCACTGCATTGGAGGCGGCCAGGTTGGCTGATACCTTCGAAACGAACCGCTCCTTGTCCGAGCGGTCCCGTCTCTCTTTTCAACAGTCTGGCGTGAGCAGAGATCGACAACATTGGAGAATGAAGTGCCAGCCGGAGGGAGAGCGTCTACGACATCCAACCAAGTCACCTGGTGAGCCACGCTTCTCAACATATGGTCCCCCTGCGGAGAGGCAAACTACTTATGGAGCATCTCGACAACAATATCCAGAGAGGCACCAGCCAGAACGACACCACTTGCAACGTCATCAGGGAGTAAAGGGCAAGCCTGTCGTCTGCTTCAGGTGCAATAAAGTAGGTCACATCAGTTCCAACTGCCCCCAAAAACCTCAACCCATCGGGAAAATCTCTAATATCCCTAGTAACATGTCCCCTAGAGAAGTAGAAAAAGGTATGGCCCCTTATTATTGCGAAAGTCTTATTTCCCTTCAGGAAAACTCAGAACCAACTAAAGTAAATACCTTTAGAGATACTGGAGCATATTGCTCACTTGTCAGAGAAGGAATATTACCCCTTTCAGAGAATACTTCCTTGAATTCCTCAGTTTTATTGGAAGCTTACGGAGGAGCTATATATTCAGTTCCTTTGCATAAAATTTATGTACAGTGCAAATATTACACTGGGTACTTGACTGTAGGTATCTCAAAAGGATTTCCCATGAAAAATGCCATGTTATTACTGGGTAATAACATTACTACTGTTACTTCGTGTCCTGAACCTATAATGATTAATGCTTCTCCAGTGTTGGCCATAACTCGGGCAACATCCCAAGGGTTGTCTGGGGAGAATGTTGACCTATCCTTGGACGACTCCGATCTCGGAATAGCCACGTTGTTTTATGAGACACACCGGCCGGAGTCTCGTAAATCAAGTGAACAGACCCCGATCAAGCCTTCCTATTCCCAGGTTGCAGGATTCCCAGATGTCTCTGTTTCCATGCCCGAGGGACTGTCCTTCCGGGAGGAACAACGTAAGGACCCTTCGTTAAAATTCACTTTTGAGGCAGCCATGGGTAAATCCTCTTTGGGTCATCCAGTCAAGTATGAAGTTAAAAATGATTATTTGGTTTGCACTGAGACTGGTAAGGAGATAGAGGGCCGGCAATTATACGACAGGTTAGTGGTTCCAACCAAGTATAGACCTCAGATATTAAATATAGCTCATAATACGTCATCAGGAGGTCACTTAGGAATTACAAAAACCTTGTATAGAATCACAAAAGAATTTTATTGGCCAACATTAAAGAAAGATGTGAAGAATCATATTAGGTGTTGCCGAGAATGTCAGCAAGTTGGAAAACCTGGACATTCTATTAAACCTGCACCTCTCCAACCCATACCTGCTGATGGAGAACCTTTTGCAGATTTAATTATAGATTGTGTAGGTCCACTACCTAAGTCAAAGTCTGGAAATCAGTATTTATTTACAATTATGGATAAAGTAACCAGATATCCTGAAGCGATCCCAATGCGTAGTATCAATACTAAAGCTATTCTCAAAGCTTTAACAAAATTCATTTCTTGTTTTGGCATTCCTAAAACTATACAAAGTGATCAAGGTACTAACTTCACTGCCAAAGCATTTAGGGAAGTATTAACTAGGTTAGGGATAATTCACAACTTATCCACTGCCTATCACCCTCAGTCCCAAGGCGCCTTGGAAAGATTCCACCAAACATTAAAAACAATGATGAGAAGTTTTTGCATGCACTTTCCGACAGATTGGGATGAATCTCTACCGTTGTTGCTATTCTCAGTACGAGAGACGGTGCAAGAGTCTACAGGGTATAGTCCGTTTGAGCTGATCTTTGGGCACAATGTACGAGGTCCTCTTCGGGTGCTCAAAGAAGGATGGATGGCAGAAGACGTAAGCTCAGCACTCTACAACCCGTCTTCAAGGTTGCAGGTGGCACGTGAGTTAGCCACGGCTAACCTAAAGATAGCTCAAAGTAAGATGAAACAGAGGTATGACAAAAGTGCACAATTCCGCTCCTTCCATCCAGGAGACAAGGTGTTGGTGCAGGAACCTATACCTGGCCACACCTTGAAAGCTAGATTTACGGGACCTATGCAGATAGTAAGTAGATTATCTGATTTAAATTATGTGGTAGCTCCCATTGATAAGACCTCAAAAACAAAAACTTACCACATAAATCAAATCAAGGCCTTTCATACACCAGATAAAGTCCCAGTAATGACTCTGTCCTCTACCTCTGAGGACGACTCTGACTCTTTGCACTCTATCTCTGAAATTAATACTAAACTTTCAAATTCTGTCCTCCTCAAGGATCCTAGCCCGTTAATGGATGGATTATCTGAAATACAAGCAACCAATTTAACTGAGCTTCTACAGTCATATCCTAATATTTTTTCGGATGTGCCGAAAAAATGTACGTTAGGTTACCATGATGTAGATGTGGGAAAATCTAAACCAATTAAACTCTCCCCCTACAGAGCTAATCCTGAAAAGCAAAGGTTACTTCAGCAGGAAGTAGACTTCTTGTTAGAACATGGTTTAGTGGAGGAGTCATCTAGTCCATGGGCTTCACCGTGCATCCTAGTAAAGAAGGCTGATGGAGGGTTTCGTATGTGCACAGACTACCGTAAAGTGAACGAGGTCACAATTACAGATGCTTACCCTCTTCCTCGTCTGGATGACGTAATTGACTTTGTGGGTAAGGCTACTTTTGTGTCCAAATTAGATCTCCTTAAAGGTTACTATCAGGTACCTTTGACAGATAAGGCGAAGGAAATCTCTGCCTTCGTAATTCCAGGAGGTCATTATCAGTATACAGTTACCCCCTTCGGAATGAAAAATTCCCCCTCTTCATTCCAGAAACTCATCCATCAGGCTATTAAAGGACTTGAAGGCACGGCAGCATACCTAGATGATATTGTTGTGGTGTCTGATACTTGGGATCAACACCTACTTAGACTTAAAGCTCTGTTTGAGACCTTTAAGAATTCCCAATTAACAGTTAATTTATCTAAATCTTCCTTTGGCCAGGCCACTATCACTTTTCTAGGCCATGAAGTAGGTAGTGGTAATGTTGCACCTAAACTTGCTAAAGTTCTTTCGATTAAAGATTATCCAGTTCCTCATGATAGGAAATCTCTTCAACGTTTCCTAGGCATGATAGGATTTTACAGAAGATTCTGTAAGAATTTCTCAGATATTGTAGCCCCTCTTACCTCTCTTACCAGTCATAAAGTTCCCTTTAATTGGACGTCAGATTGTAACACTGCTTTTAATAAAGCAAAAAGATTATTGTGCTCTGCACCCATTCTCCTGTCTCCAGACTTCTCCAAACCTTTTTCATTACAGGTTGATGCTTGTGAGTCTGGGGTTGGGGCGGTACTATTACAAATCGGGAACAAGGAGTTGCAGCCTGTAGCATACTTTTCAGCTAAGTTCCAGCCACATCAGAGAGCTTACTCTACCATTGAAAAAGAAGCCCTCGCGCTGGTAATGGCTTTGGAGCATTTCGATGTTTATGTGGGCCAGACATCGCAGGTGGTCACAGTCTACAGTGATCACAACCCGTTAGTCTATCTCCAAGCCATGAAGAATCACAACACAAGGCTTATGCGTTGGACGCTCAGGCTGCAGCCCTATAACTTCAAAATTCGTTACATTGCCGGCAAAGAAAATGTGTTGGCAGACTCTTTGTCAAGAGTCTAGTTTAATATTTTATTTAGGTTAGGATGTATTTGTGGTAACCCCCCTTTTCAAGCTCTTTTTTTTATCCCCTGATGTGGGGGTTTTTTTTAGTGAGGGGATACGGGCTACCGTCCGCTTGTATCTTGGACCTATGTTGGCTTATCTGACTGCTGTCTCACTCTGAGTTTAGGGTTTGGCTTTCAGGCACTAGGAAAGCTGAGCTCTATCTAAGAGTTGGATGGTGGAGAGGATAGGCGGTCCCATTATTTTGTGCCATGGCGGCACGGTTACCACTGGGAGGTGGCAGCCTAATCCTGAGCCTTCTCGGGGGTGGGGGTGTGGCATGCAAAGAGTACGTAACCTTTATTCGGCGCATGGACACACCCTCATTTACAGGCTATCTCCCCCAACCAGCGAACCAGGTTGCTAAGAGTTGATGATGGGGCCCCATCGTTCAACTAGTGACCAGGTTCTAGCCAATAAGAAGGTGGGATTGACAATCGCAGAGGTTATGTGGATACCGCTCTCCTGTCTGCCCTTGTCATTCCCACTCTAGAGCTGGTTGAAGCACGGTCTGCTATCTTGTGGCTTCTATTTCTGCCTTGCTTACCGTGGAGTGCACTATATTTATCACTGTACATAGTGTACATATTGCTGTTATAATTGGTGAAGGATAATATAAGTCTAAACTTTTTCTACTGTGTTTATTTGCTCCCATTACACCTGGGATAACAGGCCATTTGAAATCCTAGGTTGTAATAATAGGTTATCCTGGAAACCTCACATTACCTCTCTGAAGGCAACTTGTCACAGCTGGCTGAACCTTCTTAAAACCCTTGCTCATCTTTCATGGGGAGCTGATCATCGAACCCTCCTTCGCCTACATTCCACCCTTATTTTATCGAAACTTGATTATGGTGACCAGATCTATTCAGCGGCATCTCCTGCTACGCTCTCTAGCCTTAACCCCATTCATCATCAAGGATTACGTTTATGCCTTGGTGCTTTTCGCTCTTCCCCTGTCGAGAGCCTCTATGCAGAAGCGAACGTTCCATCCTTATCCGATCGCCGTGATGCCCATTGCCTGCGCTACTATGTACACTCTCATGATCTTCGCAATCCTTCCATTTATAGAATGGTCACTGATATTAGTAGACATTCTTTATTTGTTTGATGCCCCTGTTTACTCCATCCCTTCTCTCTTCACCTTCATTCGCTCTTGTCTTCTGTTCAACTACCACCATTCTATGTACATGTAGCATCTCACTTTTCCCTACCCCCCTGGGAAGTTCCAGCTGTTCGAGTCTGTTCTTTCTCCCTCCCTTGCTCGAAAGCCCAACTGTCTGCGGTCGCTTCCCGCTCTCTTTTTCTTGACCACTTTCACTCTCATTCTCATGCCATTGCTGTGTACACAGATGGCTCTAAGTCTTCTGACAGCGTAGGATTCGCAGCAGTGTTTCTGGACAGCGTCGTACAATGGCATTTACTATCTTCGGCTAGTATTTTTACTGCTGAATTATATGCCATCCTTACAGCACTTATCTGTATTGCATCTATGCCTGTGTCATCATTTGTGGTTGTCTCAGACTCCCTTAGTGCTTTACAGGCTATACAAAAATTTGATACACCTCACCCCTTAGTCCTCTGTATCCAACTTTGGCTATGCCGCATCTTTACCAAGCATAAAGATATTGTTTTTTTGTTGTGTCCCTGGTCATGTTGACGTAGAGGGCAATGAACAGGCAGACACTGCTGCGCTGTCAGCAGTACATGACCTACCAGTTTCTTATGGAGGTATTCCATTTACGGACTATTTTGCTGCCATATCTTCCCACCTTCACACCCGTTGGCAACAACGTTGGTCTACTATGCTCGGCAACAAACTTCAATCTATTAAACCGAGTATAGGTTACTGGCCGTCTTCTTCTCTCCAGTGTAGAGGTTGGGAGACTACTATCTCCGGTCTTCGCATTGGCCATACTCGTCTTACTCATGGATATCTCATGGAGAGGCACCCTGCTCCTCTCTGTGAGAATTGCCAAGCTCCATTATCAGTCAGCCACATTCTGTTGGACTGCCCACTTTATCAACGAGCACGCAGAATTTACCTCTGTCGTCGTCTTTGCTCCGCTGCTCTCTCTTTACCTTCCCTTCTCGCTGATGGACCCACCTTTCATCCGGACTCTCTCATTGACTTTTTGACAACAACTGACTTACTTCACAAATTCTAATACCTTCAGCCCTTTCTACTTCAATCTCTTGCTACCCTCTACCCCCGTACTATCCCCTGCCCCGCTGTTTTCTGTAACCTGCTGATCATCCCTCCTCCCTTCTGCCATCCAATACCCTCGCTTCCTTCCCAACCCTGCAGAGCTGTATAGCTCTTGTGGCTTAGCGCTTCTTTTTGATTATAAGAATAATAATAATAATTGACACTTGTAATATTATTTATGTTACAGTCTAACACTTGTATTATTATAAATTTTTCAGTCTGACACTTGCAATATTATACTTGTTACACTCTGACATTTGTAATATTATACATGTTACATTCTGGCACTTGTAATGTTATTCAGGTTACACTCTGACACTTGAAATATTATTCTTGCTACATTCTGACATTTGTAATAACATACGTGTTACAGTCTGACACTTGTAATATTATACATGTTAAAGTCTGACACTTGTAATATTATACATGTTTCAGACTGACATTCGTAATATTATACTTGTTACTGTCTGACATTTGCAATATTATACATGTTTCAGTCTGACACTTGTAGTAATATACAGGATACAGTCTCTCATTTGTAACATTATAAATGTTACAGTCTGACACTTGTAATATTATACATATTATAATCTGACATTAATAATATTATACATGTTACACTCTGACACTTGTAACATTAAACATGTTACAGTTTGACACTTGTAATATTATGCTTGTTACAGTCTCACACTTGTTATATTATACATGTTACACTCTGACACTTATAACATTAAACATGTTACAGTTTGACACTTGTAATAATATGCTTGTTACAGTCTGACACTTGTTATATTATACATGTTACACTCTGACACTTGTAACATTAAACATGTTACAGTTTGACACTTGTAATATTATACATGTTTCAGTCTGAGACTTGAATTATTATTCTTGCTAAAGTCTGACATTTGTAATATTATGCATGGTACGATCTGACCCTTGTAATATTATACATGTTACAGAATGACACTTGTAATATTATACATGTTACAGTCTAACATTTGTAATATTATACATTTTTCTGTCTGACACTTGTAATAATATACTTGTTACTCTTTGACATTTGTAATATAATACATGTTTCAGTCTGACACTTTAATGTTATACATGTTACAGTCTGACACTTGTAATATTATTTATGTTACAGTTTAACACTTGTAATATTATACATTTTTCTGTCTGACACTTGTAATATTATACTTGTTACACTCTGACATCTGTAATATTATACATATTACAGTGTGAAACTTGTAATATTATAAAGGTTAAAGTTTGACTCTTGAAATATAATACTTGTTAAAGTCTGACATTTGTAATAATATACATGTTACAGTCTGGCCCTTGTAAGGTTATTCTTGATACAGACTGGTGCTTGTAATATTATACATGTTACAGTCTAACACTTGTAATATTATTCATGTTATAGTCTAAGACTTGTAATATCATACATTTTTCAGTCTGACACTTGTAATAATATACTTGTTACACTCTGACATTTGTAATATAATACATGTTACAAACTGGCACTTCTAATGTTATACAGGTTACAGTCTGACACTTGAAATATTACACTTGTTACAGTCTGACATTTTCATAATATATGTGTTATAATCTGACACTTGTAATATTATACATGTTACAATCTGATGCTTGTAATATTATGCTTGTTACAGCCTGACTTTCGTAATATTATACATGTTAGAGTCTGACATTTGCAATATTATACATGTTACAATCTGAAATTTGTTTTAATATGCAGGATACAGTCTGTCATTTGTAACATTGTACATGTTACAGTCTGACACTTGTAATATTATACTTGTTAGGGTCTGTTATTTGTAATATTATACATGTTAGAGTTTTTTTTATTGACCATTTTATTCTATACATTTTTAAACTAGTATTTTCAACTACAACTTTTATATTATCCTGTCTACCATCTTACTAGCATATTATAACCAAGTCATTGCCATTTTTATTTTTATCATTTTTTATTTTTTTTATTATTATTCTTTTGCTACCTTAACTTGTGTATTTTATCCTGTCAATTTAAATCTAGATATACTCTAATTCTTGTAAACAACTTAAATAAGACCTTAGTGCAATTACAATTGAGAGTCTTGTGCCTTTTTTATATTATTAGATTAAACTCAGTTGTACTATAGTCAATACCAAATTCATTATATTAGACCATAGTGCAATTACTAGTGAGAGACTGGTGCTATTTTTAATTTGTATTTTTATATTATTAGATTAAATCTAGTTGTACTTTAGCTCACTCTAGCTCAAAAACAGAGACTCCACAAAAGTCATTATTAGACCTTAGTGCAATTACAAGTGAGAGTCTTGTTCTATTTTAAATTTGTATTTTTATATTACTAGTTTATACCTAGTTGTACTTTAATTCATTCCAGCACAACATATAGAGAACATCAACTTCATTATGTGTAGTAGTGACTATACTCTATATGACCAAAATACTCTAGCTATATACTTATCCAAACTTCCCACCACTACAGATATCAGTACTAGAACTCAACACACAACTCAGGATATAAATAACCATAATTTAAACCTAGAAGATGATTGATCACGTTGACTCGATCTAAACCTCCATAATCTGACACCCAATCAAAACCTATTGGAAAGTATCTGCCTTTATTACACAGCAACACAAGCCAGCACTATCCTAAACAATGCTAAAAGTCTATCAGTACTTAACTACAACATCAGGTCCTTAAGCAAACACTATGATGACCTCCTGGCACTCCTTGAATCACTAAAGACACCCTTCTCCTGCATTATTCTTACTGAGACCTGGCTTAAGCAGGACACAATAGATATCTACCCTCTACCAGGATACACAGCAATTCACAACTGCAGAACAAACCAAGTTGGGAGTGGTATTGCAATCTATTACTCTAACCAGTTATCTTGTATTAGTACCACTTGCTTTAGTGATGAATATGGGGAATACATTTTTGCTAATTTTACTGTAAAAAACCTTAAGGCACCTATAACAATCGGTGCCATTTACAGGATACCTCACACAAACATCCCAAATTTCAGTGAGAAATTAAAGTCACTAATAACAAACAGACAAATGAATAAGCACCACCTTCTCTTAGCTGGAGACTTCAACATCAAGCTTGGCTTACTAGATGATCAGCCTGTAACTAATTTCATCAACAATATGAACAACACACTTCTCTTACCAACAATAACTAAACCAACCAGGCTCACTGAGACAAGTGCAACCATAATAGACCACATATCGACCAATGTACTAGCCCCCCTTAAATCAGAGATAATCACAGATAGCACTACAGACCACTACCCTACCTTCCTCCTGACAAACATTAGTAAACCACCACTTGAATACAACAAAGTCTCATTTAGACTCCATGACGAGGCCTCAATAAGGAAGTTCACAGCTGACCTAGAGATTGTTGACTGGCCTACAGAATTCTCCAAGGCCAATGGTATTGATGACTGGACAGACATTTTTCTTAACAAATTACTTAGACTATACAACAAACATTGTCCTATAAAAACGAAACAGATCGCAAACAAATGGCTTGGTTGCCCATGGCTAACCAGTACCATTCTGAAATCCATTGACAAGAAACACCAATATGAAAAGCAATATAGACAGGGCTTAATACACAAAGATATTCTTAAACACTATTCATCAGTTCTCACCAAAGTAATAAAGAAAGCCAAACAACTATACTACTCCAGTAGATTCACAGACACTAGAGGAGATATAAAAAAAACCTGGAAAACACTCTCTCAGATTCTAGGGACTCACAAACTGAAAAAAAACAAGAATATTGTCCTAACTAAACCTAATGAAACACCACTACATCCCACTGACACAGCTAACAAGATAAACGACTTCTTCTCAACCATAGGATCTAATCTCGCCAATATAATCCCACATACCAATGCCCATGCTGGGGACTACCTAGATGGGAATTTCCCAAATTCCTTCTATCTTGCACCAACTGAGCCCTCAGAAGTCACCGAGATTATAAAGTCACTTAAAAACAACTGAGGGAATCTGTCTAATGTCCCACCATTACTGTACAAGCGAGTGGCCCATATCCTTTCGCATGCTATTTCATTACTTTTTAACAAGTCACTAGAAACTAGCACCTTCCCGAAACTACTCAACATGGCAAGGGTTACACCAATACATAAAGGTGGTGACCCTACAGACTTAAACAACTATAGGCCAATATCAAACTTACCATTGCTATCCAAAATCTTTGAGAAACTCGTGCACAGGAGACTATATTCATTTATAACAACACAAAACATACTCAACCCCTGCCAATTTGGATTCAGGAAAAATAAAAGCACTAATGATGCAATCATAAAAATGCTAGATCTGCTTTACACAGCATTGGAAAATAAGGAATATCCACTAGGAATTTTTATTGACCTAAGAAAAGCTTTTGACACAGTAGACCACGACATCCTACTCCGCAAACTTGACCATTATGGTATCAGAGGCCATGCGCTTGCTTATTTCAAATCTTACCTTACTAATAGGTATCAGTATGTCACCATTAAAGACACAGCATCAACAACACGGCCACTTGATAATGGAGTTCTGCAGGGAAGTGTCCTTGGTCCCCTGCTCTTCCTCATATACATCAATGATCTTCCAAACGTATCCCAACACCTGAAACCCATTCTCTTTGCTGACGACACGACTTATGTCATCTCTCACCCTAATCTTGCCACCCTCAACACCATTGTTAACGAGGAGCTGATCAAAATATCGACTTGGATGACAGCCAATAAACTTACACTTAACACTGACAAAACCTACTATATTATGTTTGGTAGCATAGCAGGAGATGCACAAATTAACATTAAGATCGACAACACTCTAATTACCAGACATAATGAGGGCAAATTCCTAGGCCTATACCTTGACAACAACCTGAATTTCAGCACCCATATCCAACACATAACCAAAAAAGTATCCAAAACGGTTGGGATCCTCTCCAAGATACGGCACCGATACTACGTGCCGTAAAATGCCCTTCTCACACTATACCACTCACTTATTTATCCATACCTCACCTATGCTATTTGTGCTTGGGGATCAACTGCAGCAACACACCTAAAGCCAATAATAACCCAACAAAAAGCTGCAGTAAGAATAATCACTAAATCCCATCCCTGGCAACACACCCCCCCACTCTTCATAGATCTAAACTTACTCCCTGTTCAGTACATCCACATTTACTACTGTGCAATCTACATCTACAGGACCTTAAACTCCAATATCAACCTTGACCTAAAACGCTTTCTTGATAGTTGTGACAGAACCCACAGGCATAACACCAGACACAAACATCTCTACGACATTCCCCGTGTCCGACTAAACCTTTAAAAAAATTCAATGTATGTCAAAGGCCCTAAAATCTGGAACACCCTACCTGAGAACTCTATAACTGCAGACACATTCATCACCTTCAAAACTACCATTAGAAAACATCTTATCTCCCTGATACACCCTATCAACTAACTACACGAATACCACCTGGTCATTCACACTTACACTCACTCACCCATTTGACCATAAACAGAAATATTAATCTCAATCTTAAAATAATGAATCCTATGAGACTCCAATACTGAAGCTATGTACTGTGCCAAAACAAAAGCATTCACAATGCTAAATTCACAAACTAGTATTTAGTCACTTAGCCATAATACCAACTTACCTCATAATTTGTAATATTTTAAAATAAAGAATTAAACTAAGTCTGCCCAAAATGCCTAGCCATGCTAGGCGTTCTAGTGGTACACTCTGTAATACCTAGCCATGTTAGGTGTTCTAGTGGTACACTCTGTAATGCCTAGCCATGCTAGGCGTTCTAGTGGTACACTCTGTAATCATTATTTAACTACATGTAAACCACACAACAACCAAATTCTGTAAATTCAACATTGTAATCTTTATAGAGAATAAACTTTGAATTTGAAATTGAATATTATACTTGTTACAGTCTGACATTTGTAATAATTTCCATGTTAAAGTCAGACACTTGTAAAATTATACATCTTTCACTCTGACAATTGTAATATTATACTTGTTGCAATCTGACATTTGTAATATTATACATGTTACACTCTGACACTTGCAATATTAAACATGTTACAGACTGACACTTGTAATATTATTCATGTTAGAGTCTGACACTTGGAATATTATTTATGTTACAGTCGGAAACTTGTAATAAGATAGAAGGTACAGTGTGTCATTTGAAACATTATTCATGTTACACACTGACACTTGTAATATTACGCTTGAACATAAGAACATAAGAACATAAGAAAGGAGGAACACTGCAGAAGGCCTGCTGGCCCATACTAGGCAGGTCCTTTACAATTCATCCCACTAACAAAACATTTGCCCAACCCAATTTTCAATGCCACCCAAGAAATAAGCTCTGATGTGCAAGTCCCACTCAAATCCAACCCCTCCCACTCATGTACTTATCCAACCTAGATTTGAAACTACCCAAAGTCCCAGCCTCAATAACCCAACTAGGTAGACTGTTCCACTCATCAACTACCCTATTTCCAAACCAATACTTTCCTATGGTGGCCCGGTGGCCTGGTGGCTAAAGCTCCCGCTTCACACACGGAGTGCCCGGGTTCGATTCCCGGCGGGTGGAAACATTTCGACACGTTTCCTTACACCTGTTGTCCTGTTCACCTAGCAGCAAATAGGTACCTGGGTGTTAGTCGACTGGTGTGGGTCGCATCCTGGGGGACAAGATTAAGGACCCCAATGGAAATAAGTTAGACAGTCCTCGATGACGCACTGACTTTCTTGGGTTATCCTGGGTGGCTAACCCTCCGGGGTTAAAAATCCGAACGAAATCTTATCTTATCTTATCTTATCTTATGTTCTTTCTAAATCTAAACTTATCTAATTTAAATCCATTACTGCGGGTTCTCTCTTGGAGAGACATCCTCAAGACCTTATTAATATCCCCTTTATTAATACCTATCTTCCACTTATACACTTCGATCAGGTTTCCCCTCATTCTTCGTCTAACAAGTGAATGTAACTTAAGAGTCTTCAATCTTTCTTCATAAGGAAGATTTCAAACGCTATGTATTAATTTAGTCATCCTACACTGAATGTTTTCTAACGAATTTATGTACATTTTGTAATACGGAGACCAGAACTGAGCTGCATAATCTAGGTGAGGCCTTACTAATGATGTATAAAGCTGCAGTATGACCTCTGGACTTCTGTTGCTTACACTTCTTGATATAAATCCCAGGTACTAGGGTTATGGGCACTCCCAATTATTATTATAATCAAAAAGAAGCGCTAAGCCACAAGGGCTATACAGCGCTGCAGGGTAGGGAAGGAAGCAAGGGAATTGGATGGCAGAAGGGAGGGGGGATGATCAGCAGGTTACAGAAAACAGCGGGGCAGGGGATAGTACGGGGGTAGAGGGTAGCAAGAGATTGAAGTAGAAAGGGCTGAAGGTATCAGAATTTGTGAAGTAAGTCAGTTGTTGTCAAAAAGTCAATGAGAGAGTCCGGATGAAAGGTGGGTCCATCAGCGAGAAGGGAAGGTAAAGAGAGAGCAGCGGAGCGAAGACGACGACAGAGGTAAATTCTGCGTGCTCGTTGATAAAGTGGGCAGTCCAACAGAATGTGGCTGACTGATAATGGAGCTTGGCAATTCTCACAGAGAGGAGCAAGACGCCTCTCCATGAGATATCCATGAGTAAGACGAGTATGGCCAATGCGAAGACGGGAGAGAGTAGTCTCCCAACCTCGACACTGGTGATAAGAAGACGGCCAGTAACCTATACTCGGTTTAATAGATTGAAGTTTGTTGCCGAGCATAGTAGACCAACGTTGTTGCCAACGGGTGTGAAGGTGGGAAGATATTGCAGTAAAATAGTCCGTAAATGGAATACCTCTATAAGAAACTGGTAGGTCATGTACTGCTGACCGCGCAGCAGTGTCTGCCTGTTCATTGCCCTGTACGTCAACATGACCAGGGACCCAACAAAAAACAATATCTTTATGCTTGGTAAAGATGCGGCGTAGCCAAAGTTGGATACGGAGGACTAAGGGGTGAGGTGTATCAAATTTTTGTATAGCCTGTAAAGCACTAAGGGAGTCTGAGACAACCACAAATGATGACACAGGCATAGATGCAATACGGATAAGTGCTGTAAGGATGGCATATAATTCAGCAGTAAAAATACTAGCCGAAGATAGTAAATGCCCTTGTACGATGCTGTCCGGAAACACTGCTGCGAATCCTACACCGTCAGAAGACTTAGAGCCATCTGTGTACACAGCAATGGCATGAGAATGAGAGTGAAAGTGGTCAAGAAAAAGAGAGCGGGAAGCGACCGTAGACAGTTGGGCTTTCGAGCAAGGGAGGGAGAAAGAACAGACTCGAACAGCTGGAACTTCCCAGGGGGGTAGGGAAAAGTGAGATGCTACATGTACATAGAAAGGTGGTAGTTGAAGAGAAGACAAGAGCGAATGAAGGCGAAGAGAGAAGGGACGGAGTAAACAGGGGCGGCGAACAAATAAAGAATGTCTACTAATATCAGTGACCATTCTATAAATGGAAGGATTGCGGAGATCATGAGAGCGTACATAGTAGCGCAGGCAATGGGCATCACGGCGATCGGATAAGGATGGAACGTTCGCTTCTGCATAGAGGCTCTCGACAGGGGAAGAGCGAAAAGCACCAAGGCATAAACGTAATCCTTGGTGATGAATGGGGTTAAGGCTAGAGAGAGTAGCAGGAGATGCCGCTGAATAGATCTGGTCACCATAATCAAGTTTCGATAAAATAAGGGTGGAATGTAGGCGAAGGAGGGTTCGACGATCAGCTCCCCATGAAAGATGAGCAAGGGTTTTAAGAAGGTTCAGCCGGCTGTGACAAGTTGCCTTCAGAGAGGTAATGTGAGGTTTCCAGGATAACCTACGATCAAAGAGGAGGCCCAGAAACTTGACTGTATCACGTTCAGGGATACGGGAGCCATAGAGGTACAAAGGATGATCGGAGATGACAGAGCGTCTAGTGAAAGTGATTTGGTGGGTTTTAGTGCTGGAAAATTTAAACCCACGTGTGGTGGCCCAATTGGAAACACGGTCGACTGCATGTTGGAGAGAAACTGTAATGAGGTGACAGTCAGCGCCTGCACAGGCAATAGCGAAGTCATCAACATAGAGTGATGACCAAATATTTGATGGAAGACTAGAGGCCAAATCATTAATAGCAAGGAGAAAAAGTGTTGTGCTCAGAACACATCCCTGGGGGACACCTTCAGCTTGGATAAAGTCCGGGGAGAGCACATTATTAACCCGAACACGGAAATGCCTGTCAGTTAAAAAGTTCTTAAGGAAGGATGGTAGATTGCCTCGAAGGCCTAAGGAGTGGGCTTGGGCTAAAATATTATACCTCCAAGTTGTGTCATATGCCTTCTCAAGGTCAAAAAATATGGCAATAACTGAGTGGTTATTCGCAAAGGCATTACGAACATACGTATCCAAGCGTAGTAAGGGGTCTATGGTAGAACGTCCCTTACGAAAGCCATATTGACGAGTGGAGAGACTGTTGTGTGTCTCTAAATACCACACTAAACGTCTATTTACTAGGCGTTCCATTACTTTGCAAACTGCACTGGTAAGAGCAATGGGACGATAGTGGGAGGTTTCATGTCCAGTAGTGCCTGGTTTGCGGAAAGGGAGAACAATGGCGGATTTCCACAGCTGTGGAAGAACTCCTTGTGACCAAATAAGATTGTAAAGGCGTAATAGGACTGCAAGGGCTGACTGATGTAAATGTTGTAGCATACGAATATGAATGTCGTCGGGCCCAGCTGCCGATGATCGACAAGCTGAGAGTGTTGCCTCCAGTTCTTGAAGTGTAAAAGGCACATTATACTGTTCTTCTCTGAGAGAAGAAAAGTCCAAGGGTGCTAACTCTCTGGCAGACTTTGAGGAAAGAAATGAGGGGCATAGATGGAGTCCCTGAGAAATACGGACCAGATGATTGCCAATTTCATTGGCAACATCTAGTGGGTTTGCTATATCAACACCGGCAACCCGCAGAACAGGAGCCAGGTCAGGAGAATATTTACCACTCAGTTTTCGTACTTTTTTCCAGACTGCACTCATAGAGGAAGCAGAGGTGATGGTGGAGACATAATCTCGCCAGCAAGTGCGTTTAGCATCACGGATGACACGGCGAGCGATCGCACGCTTCTGTTTAAAATCAAGGAGTCGCTCTGTGGTTCTATTGTACCGGTACCTGCCCCATGCAGCGCGTTTCAAACGTACTGCACGAGCACAAGCAGGAGACCACCAAGGCACGCATTTCTGAGAATGCCTGCCCGAAGTTTGGGGTATAGAATGAGAAGCTGCGGTGAAAACGGAGGACGAGAAGAGGTGTAAAAGCTCATCGATGGAGGACGAAGAAGGAACCTCTTTAAAAACAGTTAGGTGTGAGTAAAGGTTCCAATTTGCCCGATTAAATTGCCAGCGTGGGGTGCGAAGAGGTGGCGAATATGAAGGGGAAGTAAGAATGATTGGGAAATGATCACTGTCATGTAAGTCCGGGAGAACAGACCAAGTGAAGTCTAATGCGGCGGAGGAAGAGCAGACTGAGAGATCGATGCAAGAGAGAGTATGAGTCCGAGGATCAAAATGGGTGTGAGTACCTGTATTTAAAACATGGAGGGGGTGGGTGGCAAGAAAAGCCTCTAACTGAATTCCACGGGAATCACAGTGAGACCCCCCCCAGAGGAAATGGTGGGCATTAAAATCACCAAGTAACAGAATCGGTGGCGGTAATGACGAAACAAGGAAGGCAAAATCCGGAATAGATAATGCCCGAGAAGGAGAGAGATATAAAGAACAGAGCGTATACCACCTATGTAAGTGGATACGGGCTGCTGTGTAATGCAGCGAAGTATGAACAAATAGCTGATGGTACGGAATATCAGTGCAGAGAAGAAGGGCACTTTCATTAAAGGTCCCATCAGGAAAAGGATCTGAAGAATACAATAAATTATAGCCTGAGATGTGAGAAATAACAGCAGAGTGTAATTTTGGTTCCTGTAAGCAAACACCAACAGGGGCAAACTGGGAGAGTAACATCTGAAGCTCACCCCGATTACCCCTGAGGCCGCGTATATTCCACTGTAAATAGGCCATGATTGGCAATGATAAAGATACTTGAAATCCGCAGGTAAGGGTTCCTACGGACTAGAAGGGTTAGAAAAGTCCACATGCGGAGGCAGTGGAAAACGTTCAAGCAGCGAAGGAATGGTGCGCTGTGAAGAAAGGAGTTGCGCAGATGGAGCAGAGGAGAGAGAAAGAGCGGAAGGTGGATCAGTGTCCATTGATGGTTTGGTCTCTGCAATATATTCAGAGATTGCTTCAAGTGTTTCGGAATTCAGAGATGTCGTATGGGAGACAATATTGGGAATGGTAGGGGGAGGATGAGTAAAGATTGGAACTGTATTGGACTGTACCAAGGTAGGGGGGGGGGCGAAAGGGTGGAGGGAACTGGAGAAGTGTGGCAGGGGACAGAAGAGGCAGGAACCTGGGAGGTGGCAGAAGAGGAAGAAACTTGGGAGGGAACAGGGGAGGAAGGTACAGTACGAGGAGGAGGGTGAACCTCTACACTTGTAACTGAGCCAGTGAGAGGGGAAGAACCAGGGACAGAGACAGGGAGGGTAAAATGAGGAGGTGGAAGATGGGTAGGAGGTGTTAACGGACCTTTTTTTGACTTTTGAGAAGTAGAGGGACGATTGGGAGGAGGTGTCGTACGAGGTCTCGTCGATACTGAGGCTTGTGAGAGAGAACTCGAAGAAGCGAGATTAGACTGAGGCGTTGAAGTAGGGACGTCTGAGCCGAGGACAGCAAAAGGATTAGATACAGGAGTGATTATGGGAGAGGTAACCACAGAGGTGGGTGTAGAAGATGGGATACCAGAAGTGGGGGGACGTTTTGAAACACGGGAATAAGAAACACGTGGGAGTCTCCCTTGGAGGCGGAGATGAGAAACTGCCATGGCATAAGGGAGACCTTCTGTCTCTTTGAGGTAACGGATTTCCCGCTCGTTTAAATAGACCTGACAACGGCGAGAGTACGAAGGGTGAGCCTCATGACAGTTAAGGCAAGAGGGAGATCGATTGCAAGACGTATTAGAATGGTCATCGGCACCACAGACTGGGCATTCGGCGATAGATCTGCAATATTTCACTGGATGGCCAAATCGCCAGCAATTTCTACACTGTTGTGGTGTAGGGATCACCTTTCGAACTTGTAACCGATGTCCTGCTATATAAACTGAGGATGGGAGTTCTCGGCTGTCAAAAGTTAAACGAGCCACATTGCTAGGGTATCGTCTCCGCCCACGGGCAGGAAGAACGTAAGTGTCTACCTTGAGGATTGGGAGATCTTGGAGTTCCAGCTGTTCAAGAATGTCAGTGCCACATGTCTGGAAATTTTGTTGAACTATGGTATGGGGCAGAATGATGGTACCACTACAAGAATTGAGGGAATGATGTTTTTCAAGAGTGACAGGAACAGTATCGATATGGGAAAGACGAGAGAGCTCATGAGCCTGGGTAGCATTCTGTATGGTAATGATGCGAGTACCGCTCTTAAGAGCATGAAAAGAAATATCTTTACCAACATGGCGTAGGAGTGCCTTGCCAATACTATGGTCAGAAAGATAGGCAGTAGAGGAAGTTGGTCGTAAAGTGAAGAATTTAGTCCATTGTTCAGTCTGAAACTGAGCGTGGAAAGGTAGTGAAGGACGTGTCGATCGTTTCTGAGAAGAACGAGAAGGTGGAGAAGTATCATCAGCAGGTAATTGTCGTTGGCGTTTAGGCGTGGGACCAGAGTTGGTCCGACGTGGAACGGGTCGGCGATTTGAAAATTGCCGCACCATAGAGGGAGAGGCCGGAAGCATAGTCAGAGGAGAGCGAAGGTCCGATAAATCGAAGGAGTCAGTCGAGGCCTCAGTACCTGAAGCGGGTGAGGAAACAGCACCGGCAATAGGTACAGAGGCATGAGGAATGTCTGAAGAGTGGTCCAAAGACGAGGCGGGGTCAGAACGGGGTGCGGTATCAAGAAGGGGCCCGGGGGTACCAGGTTCATGGACTAGGGCTGCCATGGTTAGGTTACTTCTTTCTTTTTGTTTTTAAGAAAAAAAAAGAAAGAAGAAAAGAAAATAAAAATAAAAAAAAGAATAAAAAAAGGGGGGACCGGGGAGGGATAGTTCCTAGGAGGAATGAAAGGGCCAGAAATCTCCCTCCGCGCCCAAGAGGACCTCAGCACCGCAAGTAGCGCAGATGCAGCATGGAACCCGTGCCATACCCTACCCATCATGCTAGTAAACTAACAATCCGGGATAGCAACCTCACATCTGCCGAGCTACCTCGGTGGACAAAAGAGAGGGCGGCCGGATATCTGCCACAAAGCATACCTCCTTCGGCCACCACCCCCGGAATCCGAAAGGTGGCTTCCAGAGATACACTCGTCGCCCGAAAGACACCCAAAGCTACTCCGGGATACCGGAGAGGGATCGGGACATCCCCAGGCGATCCAGATTCCACGGCAAACTACGCCACCGCTAAGAACCTCAACGGAATGGGATGGACCCCGGTATCCTTTCCCCTACCTAGGAACTAGCGCGCCTGTGGGAGAAATCCCAAAGGACAAAAAGAGGAAGGGCAAAAGGGAGGGGTGGGGAGGAGGAGGAGGAAAGGAAAAAGGGGAGGATGGGGAGGATGGGATAGGGGAGGGGAGATTGGGGGGTAATTAGGTTCGGTCTGAGGAAGAAGACCGATAGGTCTAATTCCTCAGACCAAGAGCCTCTTCACCACGCCAAGGAGCCCCCCTTGAAGAGGAAATAAAAGCCTTACTAAAATCTAAGTAAATAATATCAAACTCTTTATTGTGGTTAACAGCCTCAAAAGCTTTACTGAAGAAAGTTAATAAATTAGTTAGACAAGACCGGCCTCTTGTGAATCCATGCTGAGTATCATTAATCAAGCTATGCTTATCGAGATGGCTTCTTATAATCTCAGCTATAATTGACTCTAGTAATTTGCCTACAATTGAGGTCAGGCTTTTTGGGCGGTAATTTGACGGTAACAACTTGTCCCCTGTTTTAAAAATAGGAGTTACATTAGCCATCTTCCACATATCAGACACTACACCTGTTTGAAGAGGTAAATTAAAAATATTAGTTAATGGTTCACAGAGTTCCATTTTGCATTCCTGAAGAACCCTTGAAAAAACCTCATCAGGACCCGGCGACTTATTTTGCTTCAGTCTGTCTATCTGCTTCACAACCATCTCACTAGTGACTGTGATGTTACATAATTTATCTTCTTCTAGCCCACTGTAAAAATTAATTACTGGAATATTGTTAGTGTCTTCCTGTGTAAAAACTGAGAGAAAATAATTATTTAAAATCAAGCACATTTCATTCTCTTTGTCAGTACGGTGTGACATTTGTAATATTGTACATGTTACAATCTGACATTCGTAATATTATATATGTTAAAGTCTGACACTTGTAATATTATACATGTTACAGTCTGACACTTTTAACTTTATACATGTTGCAGTTTTACACTTGTAATATTATACTTGTTACATTCTGATACTTGTAATATTATACTTGTTAGGGTCTGTTATTTGTAATATTATGTATGTTAAAGTCTGACACTTGTAATATTATACATGTTACAGACTGACACTTGTAATGTTATACATGTTACAGTCTGACTCTTGAAATATTATACATGTTACAGACTGACACTTATAATATTATAAATGTTACAGTCTAACATCTGTAATATTATACATTTAACAGTCTGACACTTGCAATATTATTTATGTTACAGTCTAACACTTGCAATAATTTACATTTATCAGTGTGACACTTTTAATATTATATTTGTTACACTCTGACATTTGTAATATTATACATGTTACAGAGTGACACTTGTAATGTTATACAGGTTAAAGTATGACGCTAGAAATATTATACTTGTTACACTCTGACATTTTTAATAATGTATGCATTACAGTCTGACATTTTTAATAATGTATGCATTACAGTCTGGCACTTGTAATATTATACATGTTACAGTCTGACACGTGTAATATTATACTTGTCACAGTCTTACACTTGTAATATTATACTTGTTACAGGCTAACATTTGTAATATTATACATGTTAAAGTCTGACACTTGTAATATTATTCATGTTACAGACTAACACTTGTAATATTATACATTTTTCAGTCATACACCTGTAATATTATACTTGTTACATTCTGACATTTGTAATATTATATGTGATACAGTCTGACACGTGTAATGTTATACAGGTTACAGTCTGACACATGAAATCTTATACTTATTACTGTCTGACATTTGTAATAATATACATGTTACAGACTGACACTTGTAATATTATACATGTTAGAGTCTGACATTTGTAATATTATTCTTGTTACAATCTGACATTTGTAATATTATACATGTTACAGTCAGACACTTGTAATATTATACATGTTATAGTCTGACATTAATAATATTATACATGTTACAGTAAGACACTTCTAATATTTTACATGTTACAGTCTGATGCTTGCAATATTATACATGTTACAGTCTGACACTTGTAATATTATACTTGTTACAGTCTGACTCTTGTAATAATATGCTTGTTAGGGTCTGTCATTTGTAATATTATACATTTTACAGACTGACACTTGTAAAATTAAACATGTTAAAGTCTGACACTTGTAATATTATACTTGTAACAGTCTTACATTTATAATATTATACTTGTTACAGTCTGACGTTTGTAATATTATACATGTTACAGTCTGGCACTTGTAATATTATACATGGTACAGTCTGACATTTGTAACTTTATGCAGGTTACAGTCTGACACTTGTAATATTATACATGTTAGAGTCTGACACTTGTAATATTATACTTGTTAGTGTCTGAGACTTGTAATATTATATATGTTACAGTCTGACATTCGTAATATTATACATGCTACAGTTTGACACTTCTAATATTATTCATGATACACTCTGACACTTGTAACATTAAATATGTTACAGTCTGACACTTATAAAATTATGCTTGTTACAGTCTGACACTTGGAATACTATACTTTTTACACTCTGATATTTGTAATATTATACATGTTACAGTCTGACCCTTGTAGTATTATACATGTTACAGTCTGACACTTGTAATATCATACATGTTACAGTCAGACACTTGTAATATTATACATGTTACAGTCTGACACTTGTAAAATTATACATGTTTCAGATTGACATTTGTAATATTATACATGTTACAGTCTGACCCTTGTAATATTATACATATTAAAGAATGACACTTGTAATATTATAAGAACATACGAACATAAGAAAGGAGGAACACTGCAGGAGGCCTGCTGTCCCATACTAGGCAGGTCCTTTACAATTCATCCCACTTAAAAAACATTTGTCCATTATGCCTGTTACAATCTAACATTTGTAATATTATACATGTTACAGTCTGACACTTGTAATATTATACTTGTTACAGTCGGACATTTGTAATATTACACAAGTTATAGACTGACACTTTAATATTGTTCATGTTACAGAATAACACTTGCTCTATTATATTATACAGGTTTCAGTCTGACACTTGTAATATTATGCTTGTTACACTCTGACATTTGTAATATTATACATGTTACAATCTGACACTTGAAAAATTATACTTGTTACAGTCTGCCACTTATAATATTACACATGTGTCAGACTCACATTTTTAATTTGATACATGTTACACTCTGACACTTGTAGTATTACGCAAGTTACAGTCTCACCTTGTAATATCATGTATGTTGCAGTCTGACACTTGCAATATTATACATGTTACAGTCTGGCAGTTGTAATATTATACATGTTACAGTCAGACATTTGTAATATTATATATGTTACAGACTGGCCCTTGTAAGATTATTCATGATACTGACTGACGCTTGTAATTTTATACATTTTTCAGCCTGACACTTGTAATAATATACTTGTTGCAGCCGGACATTTGTAATATAATACATGTTACAGACTGGCACTAGTAATGTTAAACAGGTTACAGTCTGTCATTTTAAATATATGTGTGTTACAATCTGACACTCGTAATATTTTACATGTTAGAGTATGACACTTGTAATATTATACATGTTACAATCTGACTTTCTTAATATTATACTTGTTTCAGTCTGACATTTGCAATATTATACATGTTACAGTCTGAAACTTGTTTTAATATTCAGGATACAGTCTGTCATTTGTAACATTATACATGTTACAGTCTGACACTTGTAATATTATGCATGTTATAGTCTGACATTAGTAATATTATACATGTTACAGTCGGACACTTGTAATTTTATACTTGTTAGGGTCTGTTATTTGTAATATTATACATGTTAGAGTTTGACACTTGTAAAATTATACATGTTACAGTCTGACACTTGTAATATTATACATGTTAAAGTCAGACACTTGTAAAATTATACGTCTTTCACTCTGACAATTTTAATTTTATACTTGTCACAATCTGACATCGGTAACATTACATGTTACACTCTGACATTTGTAACGTTATACAGGTTACAGTCTGACACTTAAAATATTATTCTTGTTACAGTCTGACATTTATAATAACATACTTGTTACAGTCTGACATTTGCAATATTATACATGTTACAGTCTGAAACTTGTTTTAATATACAGGATACAACCTGTCATTTGTAACATTATACATGTTAAACTTTGACACTTGAAACGTTATAAAGATTTCAGTCTGACACTTAAAATATTATTCTTTTTGCATACTGACATTTATAATAATATACTTCTTACAGTCTGACACTTGTAATATTATACATGTTACAGTCTGACACTTGTAATAATATTTATGTTACAGTCTAACACTTGTAATATTATACATTTTTCTGTCTGACACTTGTAATATTATACTTGTTACACACTGACATTTGTAAAATTATTCATGTTACATAGTGACACTTGTAATGTTATAAAGGTTAAAGCCTGATGCTTGGAATATAATACTTGTTATTCTGACATTTGTAATAATATACATGTTACAGTCTGACACTTGTAATATTATACATGTTACAGTCAGACATTTGGAATATTATACATGTTACAATCTGGCCCTTGTAAGATTATTCATGATACAGACTGGTGCATGTAATATTATACATGTTACAGTCTAACATTTGTAATATTATACATGTTAAAGTCTGACACTTGTAATATTGTTCATGTTATAGTCCAGTGGTTCCCAAACTGGGGGTAATGGTAGAGTAATGGTAGGTAATGGTAGAGTAATGCTCTCACTTGTAATATTATACATTTTTCAGTCTGGCACTTGTAATAATATACTTGTTACACTCTGACATTTGTAATATAATACTTGTTACAGACTGACACTTGTAATGTTATACAGGTTACAGTCTGACGCTTGAAATGTTACACTTGTTACAGTCTGACATTTTAATAATATACATGTTACAATCTGACACTTGTAATAATATACATGTTACAATCTGACACTTGTAATATTATGCATGTAACAGTCTGACTTTCGTAATAATATACTTGATACAGTCTGACATTTGCAATATTATACATGTTACAGTCTGAAACTTTTTTAATATACTTGATAGAGTCTGTCATTTGTAACATTATACATGTTACAGTCTGTCACTTGTAATATTATGCATGTTATAGTCTGACATTAGTAATATTGCATGTTACAGTCTGACTCTTGTAATATTATACTTGTTAGGGTCTGTTATTTGTAATATTATACATGTTAGAGTTTGACACTTGTAAAATTATACATGTTTCAGTCTGACGCTTGTAATATTACACTCGTCACAGTCCTGCACTAGTAATATTATACTTGTTACAGTCTGGCATTTGTAATATTATACATGTTAAAGTCAGACACTTGTAAAATTATACATGTTACACACTGACACTTGTAATATTAAACATGTTACACACTGACACTTGTAATATTATTCATGTTAGAGTCTGACACTTGTAATATTATACATGTTATAGTCTGACATTACCTGGAGTTTACCTGGAGAGAGTTCCGGGGGTCAACGCCCCTGCGGCCTGGTCTGTGACCAGGCCTCCTGGTGGATCAGAGCCTGATCAACCAGGCTGTTGCTGCTGGCTGCACGCAAACCAACGTACGAGCCACAGCACGGCTGATCCGGAACTGACTTAGGTGCTTGTCCAGTGCCAGCTTGAAGACTGCCAGGGATCTGTTGGTAATCCCCCTTATGTGTGCTGGGAGGCAGTTGAACAGTCTTGGGCCCCTGACACTTATTGTATGGTCTCTTAACGTGCTAGTGATACCCCTGCTTTTCATTGGGGGGATGGTGCATCGTCTGCCAAGTCTTTTGCTTTCGTAGTGAGTGATTTTCGTGTGCAAGTTCGGTACTAGTCCCTCTAGGATTTTCCAGGTGTATATAATCATGTATCTCTCCCTCCTGCGTTCCAGGGAATACAGGTTTAGGAACCTCAAGCACTCCCAATAATTGAGGTGTTTTATCTCCGTTATGCGTGCCGTGAAAGTTCTCTGTACTTTTTCTATTATTATTATTATAATCAAAAAGAAGCGCTAAGCCACAAGGGCTGTGTACATTTTCTAGGTCGGCAATTTCACCTGCCTTGAAAGGTGCTGTTAGTGTGCAGCAATATTCCAGCCTAGATAGAACAAGTGACCTGAAGAGTGTCATCATGGGCTTGGCCTCCCTAGTTTTGAAGGTTCTCATTATCCATCCTGTCATTTTTCTAGCAGATGCGATTGATACAATGTTATGGTCCTTGAAGGTGAGATCCTCCGACATGATCACTCCCAGGTCTTTGACGTTGGTGTTTCGCTCTATTTTGTGGCCAGAATTTGTTTTGTAATCTGATGAAGATTTAATTTCCTCATGTTTACCATATCTGAGTAATTGAAATTTCTCATCGTTGAACTTCATATTGTTTTCTGCAGCCCACTGAAAGATTTGGTTGATGTCCGCCTGGAGCTTTGCAGTGTCTGCAATGGAAGACATTGTCATGCAGATTCGGGTGTCATCTGCAAAGGAAGACACGGTGCTGTGGCTGACATCCTTGTCTATGTCGGATATGAGGATGAGGAACAAGATGGGAGCGAGTACTGTGCCTTGTGGAACAGAGCTTTTCACCGTAGCTGCCTCGGACTTTACTCTGTTGACGACTACTCTCTGTGTTCTGTTAGTGAGGAAATTATAGATCCATCGACCGACTTTTCCTGTTATTCCTTTAGCACGCATTTTGTGCGCTATTACGCTATGGTCACACTTGTCGAAGGCTTTTGCTAAGTCTGTGTATATTACATCTGCATTCTTTTTGTCTTCTAGTGCATTTAGGACCTTGTCGTAGTGATCCAATAGTTGAGACAGACAGGAGCGACCTGTTCTAAACCCATGTTGCCCTGGGTTGTGTATTATTATTATTATAATCAAAAAGAAGCGCTAAGCCACAAGGGCTATACAGCGCTGCAGGGTAGGGAAGGAAGCAAGGGAATTGGATGGCAGAAGGGAGGGGGGATGATCAGCAGGTTACAGAAAACAGCGGGGCAGGGGATAGTACGGGGTAGAAGGTAGCAAGAGATTGAAGTAGAAAGGGCTGAAGGTATCAGAATTTGTGAAGTAAGTCAGTCGTTGTCAAAAAGTCAAGGAGAGAGTCCGGATGAAAGGTGGGTCCATCAGCGAGAAGGGAAGGTAAAGAGAGAGCAGCGGAGCGAAGACGACGACAGAGGTAAATTCTGCGTGCTCGTTGATAAAGTGGGCAGTCCAACAGAATGTGGCTGACTGATAATGGAGCTTGGCAATTCTCACAGAGAGGAGCAAGACGCCTCTCCATGAGATATCCATGAGTAAGACGAGTATGGCCAATGCGAAGACGGGAGAGAGTAGTCTCCCAACCTCGACGTTGGTGATAAGAAGACGGCCAGTGACCTATACTCGGTTTAATAGACTGAAGTTTGTTGTCGAGCATAGTAGACCAACGTTGTTGCCAACGGGTGTGAAGGTGGGAAGATATTGCAGCAAAATAGTCCGTAAATGGAATACCTCTATAAGAAACTGGTAGGTCATGTACTGCTGACCGCGCAGCAGTGTCTGCCTGTTCATTGCCCTGTACGTCAATATGACCAGGGACCCAACAAAAAACAATATCTTTATGCTTGGTAAAGATGCGGCGTAGCCAAAGTTGGATACGGAGGACTAAGGGGTGAGGTGTATCAAATTTTTGTATAGCCTGTAAAGCACTAAGGGAGTCTGAGACAACCACAAAAGATGACACAGGCATAGATGCAATACGGATAAGTGCTGTAAGGATGGCATATAATTCAGCAGTAAAAATACTAGCCGAAGATAGTAAATGCCCTCGTACGACGCTGTCCGGAAACACTGCTGCGAATCCTACGCCGTCAGAAGACTTAGAGCCATCTGTGTACACAGCAATGGCATGAGAATGAGAGTGAAAGTGGTCAAGAAAAAGAGAGCGGGAAGCGACCGTAGACAGTTGGGCTTTCGAGCAAGGGAGGGAGAAAGAACAGACTCGAACAGCTGGAACTTCCCAGGGGGGTAGGGAAAAGTGAGATGCTACATGTACATAGAAAGGTGGTAGTTGAAGAGAAGACAAGAGCGAATGAAGGCGAAGAGAGAAGGGACGGAGTAAACAGGGGCGTCGAACAAATAAAGAATGTCTACTAATATCAGTGACCATTCTATAAATGGAAGGATTGCGGAGATCATGAGAGCGTACATAGTAGCGCAGGCAATGGGCATCACGGCGATCAGATAAGGATGGAACGTTCGCTTCTGCATAGAGGCTCTCGACAGGGGAAGAGCGGAAAGCACCAAGGCATAAACGTAATCCTTGGTGATGAATGGGGTTAAGGCTAGAGAGAGTAGCAGGAGATGCCGCTGAATAGATCTGGTCACCATAATCAAGTTTCGATAAAATAAGGGTGGAATGTAGGCGAAGGAGGGTTCGACGATCAGCTCCCCACGAAAGATGAGCAAGGGTTTTAAGAAGGTTCAGCCGGCTGTGACAAGTTGCCTTCAGAGAGGTAATGTGAGGTTTCCAGGATAACCTACGATCAAATTATTATTATAATAAAAAAAAAGAAGCGCTAAGCCACAAGGGCTATACAGCGCTGCAGGGTAGGGAAGGAAGCAAGGGAATTGGATGGCAGGAGGGAGGGGGGATGATCAGCAGGTTACAGAAAACAGCGGGGCAGGGGATAGTACGGGGGTAGAGGGTAGCAAGAGATACAAGTAGAAAGGGCTGAAAGTATCAGAATTTGTGAAGTAAGTCAGTCGTTGTCAAAAAGTCAATAAGAGAGTCCGGATGAAAGGTGGGTCCATCAGCGAGAAGGGAAGGTAAAGAGAGAGCAGCGGGGCGAAGACGACGACAGAGGTAAATTCTGCGTGCTCGTTGATAAAGTGGGCAGTCCAACAGAATGTGGCTGACTGATAATGGAGCTTGGCAATTCTCACAGAGAGGAGCAAGACGCCTCTCCATGAGATATCCATGAGTAAGACGAGTATGGCCAATGCGAAGACGGGAGAGAGTAGTCTCCCAACCTCGACACTGGTGATAAGAAGACGGCCAGTAACCTATACTCGGTTTAATAGACTGAAGTTTGTTGCCGAGCATAGTAGACCAACGTTGTTGCCAACGGGTGTGAAGGTGGGAAGATATTACAGCAAAATAGTCCGTACATGGAATACCTCTATAAGAAACTGGTAGGTCATGTACTGCTGACCGCGCAGCAGTGTCTGCCTGTTCATTGCCCTGTACGTCAACATGACCAGGGACCCAACAAAAAACAATATCTTTATGCTTAGTAAAGATGCGGCGTAGCCAAAGTTGGATACGGAGGACTAAGGGGTGAGGTGTATCAAATTTTTGTATAGCCTGTAAAGCACTAAGGGAGTCTGAGACAACCACAAATGATGACACAGGCATAGATGCAATACGGATAAGTGCTGTAAGGATGGCATATAATTCAGCAGTAAAAATACTAGCTGAAGATAGTAAATGCCCTTGTACGACGCTGTCCGGAAACACTGCTGCGAATCCTACGCCGTCAGAAGACTTAGAGCCATCTGTGTACACAGCAATGGCATGAGAATGAGAGTGAAAGTGGTCAAGAAAAAGAGAGCGGGAAGCGACCGTAGACAGTTGGGCTTTCGAGCAAGGGAGGGAGAAAGAACAGACTCGAACAGCTGGAACTTCCCAGGGGGGTAGGGAAAAGTGAGATGCTACATGTACATAGAAAGGTGGTAGTTGAAGAGAAGACAAGAGCGAATGAAGGCGAAGAGAGAAGGGACGGAGTAAGCAGGGGCGGCGAACAAATAAAGAATGTCTACTAATATCAGTGACCATTCTATAAATGGAAGGATTGCGGAGATCATGAGAGCGTACATAGTAGCGCAGGCAATGGGCATCACGGCGATCTGATAAGGATGGAACGTTCGCTTCTGCATAGAGGCTTTCGACAGGGGAAGAGCGAAAAGCACCAAGGCATAAACGTAATCCTTGGTGATGAATGGGGTTAAGGCTAGAGAGAGTAGCAGGAGATGCCGCTGAATAGATCTGGTCACCATAATCAAGTTTCGATAAAATAAGGGTGGAATGTAGGTGAAGGAGGGTTCGACGATCAGCTCCCCACGAAAGATGAGCAAGGGTTTTAAGAAGGTTCAGCCGGCTGTGACAAGTTGCCTTCAGAGAGGTAATGTGAGGTTTCCAGGATAACCTACGATCAAAGAGGAGGCCCAGAAACTTGACTGTATCACGTTCAGGGATACGTGAGCCATAGAGGTACAAAGGATGATCAGAGATGACAGAGCGTCTAGTGAAAGTGATTTGGTGGGTTTTAGTGCTGGAAAATTTAAACCCATGTGTGGTGGCCCAATTGGAAACATGGTCGACTGCATGCTGGAGAGAAACTGTAAGGAGGTGACAGTCAGCGCCTGCACAGGCAATAGCGAAGTCATCAACATAGAGTGATGACCAAATATTTGATGGAAGACTAGAGGCCAAATCATTAATAGCAAGGAGAAAAAGTGTTGTGCTCAGAACACATCCCTGGGGGACACCTTCAGCTTGGACAAAGTCCGGGGAGAGCACATTATTAACCCGAACACGGAAATGCCTGTCAGTTAAAAAGTTCTTAAGGAAGGATGGTAGATTGCCTCGAAGGCCTAAGGAGTGGGCTTGGGCTAAAATATTATACCTCCAAGTTGTGTCATATGCCTTCTCAAGGTCAAAAAATATGGCAATAACTGAGTGGTTATTCGCAAAGGCATTACGAACATACGTATCCAAGCGCAGTAAGGGGTCTATGGTAGAACGTCCCTTACGAAAGCCATATTGACGAGTGGAGAGACTGTTGTGTGTCTCTAAATACCACACTAAACGTCTATTTACTAGACGTTCCATTACTTTGCAAACTGCACTGGTAAGAGCAATGGGACGATAGTGGGAGGTTTCATGTCCCGTAGTGCCTGGTTTGCGGAAAGGGAGAACAATGGCGGATTTCCACAGCTGTGGAAGAACTCCTTGTGACCAAATAAGATTGTAAAGGCGTAATAGGACTGTAAGGGCTGACTGATGTAAATGTTGTAGCATACGAATATGAATGTCGTCGGGCCCAGCTGCCGATGATCGACAAGCTGAGAGTGTTGCCTCCAGTTCTTGAAGTGTAAAAGGCACATTATACTGTTCTTCTCTGAGAGAAGAAAAGTCCAAGGGTGCTAACTCTCTGGCAGACTTTGAGGAAAGAAATGAGGGGCACAGATGGAGTCCCTGAGAAATACGGACCAGATGATTGCCAATTTCATTGGCAACATCTAGTGGGTTTGCTATATCAACACCGGCAACTCGCAGAACAGGAGCCGAGTCAGGAGAATATTTACCACTCAGTTTTCGTACTTTTTTCCAGACTGCACTCATAGAGGAAGCAGAGGTGATGGTGGAGACATAATCTCGCCAGCAAGTGCGTTTAGCGTCACGGATGACACGGCGAGCGATCGCACGCTTCTGTTTAAAATCAAGGAGTCGCTCTGTGGTTCTATTGTACCGGTACCTGCCCCATGCAGCGCGTTTCAAACGTACTGCACGAGCACAAGCAGGAGACCACCAAGGCACGCATTTCTGAGAATGCCTGCCTGAAGTTTGGGGTATAGAATGAGAAGCTGCGGTGAAAACGGAGGACGAGAAGAGGTGTAAAAGCTCATCGATGGAGGACGAAGAAGGAACCTCTTTAAAAACAGTCAGGTGTGAGTAAAGGTTCCAATTTGCCCGATTAAATTGCCAGCGTGGGGTGCGAAGAGGTGGCGAATATGAAGGGGAAGTAAGAATGATTGGGAAATGATCACTGTCATGTAAGTCCGGGAGAACAGACCAAGTAAAGTCTAATGCGGCGGAGGAAGAGCAAACTGAGAGATCGATGCAAGAGAGAGTATGAGTCCGAGGATCAAAATGGGTGTGAGTACCTGTATTTAAAACATGGAGGGGGTGGGTGGCAAGAAAAGCCTCTAACTGAATTCCACGGGAATCACAGTGAGACCCTCCCCAGAGGAAATGGTGGGCATTAAAATCACCAAGTAACAGAATCGGTGGCGGTAATGACGAAACAAGGAAGGCAAAATCCGGAATAGATAATGCCCGAGAAGGAGAGAGATATAAAGAACAGAGCGTATACCACCTATGTAAGTGGATACGGGCTGCTGTGTAATGCAGCGAAGTATGAATAAATAGCTGATGGTACGGAATATCAGTGCGGAGAAGAAGGGCACTTTCATTAAAGGTCCCATCAGGAAAAGGATCTGAAGAATACAATAAATTATAGCCTGAGATGTGAGAAATAACAGCAGAGTGTAATTTTGGTTCCTGTAAGCAAACACCAACAGGGGCAAACTGGGAGAGTAACATCTGAAGCTCACCCCGATTACCCCTGAGGCCGCGTATATTCCACTGTAAAAAGGCCATGATTGGCAATGATAAAGATACTTGAAATCCGCAGGTAAGGGTTCCTACGGACTAGAAGGGTTAGAAAAGTCCACATGCGGAGGCAGTGGAAAATGTTCAAGCAGCGAAGGAACGGTGCGCTGTGAAGAAAGGAGTTGCACAGATGGAGCAGAGGAGAGAGAAAGAGCGGAAGGTGGATCAGTGTCCATTGATGGTTTGGTCTCTGCAATATATTCAGAGATTGCTTCAAGTGTTTCGGAATTCAGAGATGTCGTATGGGAGACAATATTGGGAATGGTAGGGGGAGGATGAGTAAAGATTGGAACTGTATTGGACTGTACCAAGGTAGGGGGGGGCGAAAGGGTGGAGGGAACTGGAGAAGCGTGGCAGGGGACAGAAGAGACAGGAACCTGGGAGGTGGCAGAAGAGGAAGAAACTTGGGAGGGAACAGGGGAGGAAGGTACATTATGAGGAGGAGGGTGAACCTCTGCACTTGTAACTGAGCCAGTGAGAGGGGAAGAACTAGGGACAGAGACAGGGAGGGTAAAATGAGGAGGTGGAAGATGGGTAGGAGGTGTTACCGGATCTTTTTTTGACTTTTGAGAAGTAGAGGGACGATTGGGAAGAGGTGTCGTACGAGGTCTCGTCGATACTGAGGCTTGTAAGAGAGAACTCGAAGAAGCGAGATTAGACTGAGGCGTTGAAGTAGGGACGTCTGAGCCGAGGACAGCAAAAGGATTAGATACAGGAGTGATTATGGGAGAGGTAACCACAGAGGTGGGTGTAGAAGATGGGATACCAGAAGTGGGGGGACGTTTTGAAACACGGGAATAAGAAACACGTGGGAGTCTCCCTTGGAGGCGGAGATGAGAAACTGCCATGGCATAAGGGAGACCTTCTGTCTCTTTGAGGTAACGGATTTCCCGCTCGTTTAAATAGACCTGACAACGGCGAGAGTACGAAGGGTGAGCCTCATGACAGTTAAGGCAAGAGGGAGATCGATTGCAAGACGTATTAGAATGGTCATCGGCACCACAGACTGGGCATTCGGCGATAGATCTGCAATATTTCGCTGGATGGCCAAATCGCCAGCAATTTCTACACTGTTGTGGTGTAGGGATCACCTTTCGAACTTGTAACCGATGTCCTGCTATATAAACGGAGGATGGGAGTTCTTGGCTGTCAAAAGTTAAACGAGCCACATTGCTAGGGTATCGTCTCCGCCCACGGGCAGGAAGAACGTAAGTGTCTTCCTTGAGGATTGGGAGATCTTGGAGTTCCAGCTGTTCTAGAATGTCGGTGCCACATGTCTGGAAATTTTGTTGAACTATGGTATGGGGCAGAATAACGGTACCACTACAAGAATTGAGGGAATGATGTTTTTCAAGGGTGACAGGAACAGTATCTATATGGGAAAGACGAGAGAGCTCACGAGCCTGGGTAGCATTCTGTACGGTAATGATGTGCGTACCGCTCTTAAGAGCATGAAAAGAAATATCTTTACCAACATGGCGTAGGAGTGCCTTGCCAATACTATCGTCAGAAAGATAGGCAGTAGAGGAAGTTGGTCGTAAAGTGAAGAATTTAGTCCACTGTTCAGTCTGAAACTGAGCGTGGAAAGGTAGTGAAGGACGTGTCGATCGTTTCTGAGAAGAACGAGAAGGTGAAGGTGGAGAAGTATCATCAGCAGGTAATTGTCATTGACGTTTAGGCGTGGGGCCAGAGTTGGTCCGACGTGGAACGGGTCGGCGATTTGAAAATTGCCGCACCGTAGAGGGAGAGGCCGGAAGCATAGTCAGAGGAGAGCGAAGGTCTGATAAATCGAAGGAGTCAGTCGAGGCCTCAGTACCTGAAGCGGGTGAGGAAACAGCACCGGCAATAGGTACAGAGGCATGAGGAATGTCTGAAGAGTGGTCCAAAGACGAGGCGGGGTCAGAACGGGGTGCGGTATCAAGAAGGGGCCCGGGGGTACTAGGTTCATGGACTAGGGCTGCCATGGTTAGGTTACTTCTTTCTTTTTGTTTTTAAGAAAAAAAAAGAAAGAAGAAAAGAAAATAAAAATAAAAAAAAGAAAAAAAAAGGGGGGACCGGGGAGGGATAGTTCCTAGGAGGAATGAAAGGGCCAGAAATCTCCCTCCGCGCCCAAGAGGACTCGACACCGCTAGTAGCGCAGATGCAGCATGGAACCCGTGCCATACCCTACCCTTCATGCCAGTAAACCAGCAATCTGGGATAGCAACCTCACATCTGCCGAGCTACCTCGGTGGACAAAAGAGAGGGCAGCCGGATATCCGCCACAAAGCATACCTCCTTCAGCCACCACCCCCGGAATCCGAAAGGTGGCTTCCAGAGCTACACCCGTCGCCCAAAAGACACCCAAAGCTACTCCGGGATACCGGAGAGGGATCGGGACATCCCTAGGCAATCCAGATTCCACGGCAAACTACGCCACCGCCAAGAAACCTCAACGGAATGGGATGGACCCCGGTGTCCTTTCCCCTACCTAGGAACTAGCGCGCCTGTGGGAGAAATCACGAAGGCTAAAAAGAGGAAGGGCAAAAGGGAGGGGTGAGGAGGAGGAGGAGGAATGGGGAAAAAGGGGAGGATGGGGAGGATGCCAAGGATAGGGGAGGGGAGAAACTTGACTGGGGGATAATTAGGATTCGGTCTGAGGAAGAAGACCGACTGCAGGAGAAACTAATTCCTCAGACCAAGAGCCTCTTCACCACGCCAAGGAGAACACCCCCTTGAAGAGGAAGGCCTAAGGAGTGGGCTTGGGCTAAAATATTATACCTCCAAGTTGTGTCATATGCCTTCTCAAGGTCAAAAAATATGGCAATAACTGAGTGGTTATTCGCAAAGGCATTACGAACATACGTATCCAAGCGTAGTAAGGGGTCTATGGTAGAACGTCCCTTACGAAAGCCATATTGACGAGTGGAGAGACTGTTGTGTGTCTCTAAATACCACACTAAACGTCTATTTACTAGGCGTTCCATTACTTTGCAAACTGCACTGGTAAGAGCAATGGGACGATAGTGGGAGGTTTCATGTCCCGTAGTGCCTGGTTTGCGGAAAGGGAGAACAATGGCGGATTTCCACAGCCGTGGAAGAACTCCTTGTGACCAAATAAGATTGTAAAGGCGTAATAGGACTGCAAGGGCTGACTGATGTAAATGTTGTAGCATACGAATATGAATGTCGTCGGGCCCAGCTGCCGATGATCGACAAGCTGAGAGTGTTGCCTCCAGTTCTTGAAGTGTAAAAGGCACATTATACTGTTCTTCTCTGAGAGAAGAAAAGTCCAAGGGTGCTAACTCTCTGGCAGACTTTGAGGAAAGAAATGAGGGGCATAGATGGAGTCCCTGAGAAATACGGACCAGATGATTGCCAATTTCATTGGCAACATCTAGTGGGTTTGCTATATCAACACCGGCAACCCACAGAACAGGAGCCGGGTCAGGAGAATATTTACCACTCAGTTTTCGTACTTTTTTCCAGACTGC
This sequence comes from Cherax quadricarinatus, assembly GCF_038502225.1. Taxonomy (NCBI): domain Eukaryota; kingdom Metazoa; phylum Arthropoda; class Malacostraca; order Decapoda; family Parastacidae; genus Cherax; species Cherax quadricarinatus. The sequence continues at coordinate 11,520,123 of NC_091391.1, forward strand.
ACTCATAGAGGAAGCAGAGGTGATGGTGGAGACATAATCTCGCCAGCAAGTGCGTTTAGCGTCACGGATGACACGGCGAGCGATCGCACGCTTCTGTTTAAAATCAAGGAGTCGCTCTGTGGTTCTATTGTACCGGTACCTGCCCCATGCAGCGCGTTTCAAACGTACTGCACGAGCACAAGCAGGAGACCACCAAGGCACGCATTTCTGAGAATGCCTGCCCGAAGTTTGGGGTATAGAACGAGAAGCTGCGGTGAAAACGGAGGACGAGAAGAGGTGTAAAAGCTCATCGATGGAGGACGAAGAAGGAACCTCTTTAAAAACAGTCAGGTGTGAGTAAAGGTTCCAATTTGCCCGATTAAATTGCCAGCGTGGGGTGCGAAGAGGTGGCGAATATGAAGGGGAAGTAAGAATGATTGGGAAATGATCACTGTCATGTAAGTCCGGGAGAACAGACCAAGTGAAGTCTAATGCGGCGGAGGAAGAGCAAACTGAGAGATCGATGCAAGAGAGAGTATGAGTCCGAGGATCAAAATGGGTGTGAGTACCTGTATTTAAAACATGGAGGGGGTGGGTGGCAAGAAAAGCCTCTAACTGAATTCCACGGGAATCACAGTGAGACCCCCCCCAGAGGAAATGGTGGGCATTAAAATCACCAAGTAACAGAATCGGTGGCGGTAATGACGAAACAAGGAAGGCAAAATCCGGAATAGATAATGCCTGAGAAGGAGAGAGATATAAAGAACAGAGCGTATACCACCTATGTAAGTGGATACGGGCTGCTGTGTAATGCAGCGAAGTATGAACAAATAGCTGATGGTACGGAATATCAGTGCAGAGAAGAAGGGCACTTTCATTAAAGGTCCCATCAGGAAAAGGATCTGAAGAATACAATAAATTATAGCCTGAGATGTGAGAAATAACAGCAGAGTGTAATTTTGGTTCCTGTAAGCAAACACCAACAGGGGCAAACTGGGAGAGTAACATCTGAAGCTCACCCCGATTACCCCTGAGGCCGCGTATATTCCACTGTAAAAAGGCCATGATTGGCAATGATAAAGATACTTGAAATCCGCAGGTAAGGGTTCCTACGGACTAGAAGGGTTAGAAAAGTCCACATGCGGAGGCAGTGGAAAATGTTCAAGCAGCGAAGGAACGGTGCGCTGTGAAGAAAGGAGTTGCACAGATGGAGCAGAGGAGAGAGAAAGAGCGGAAGGTGGATCAGTGTCCATTGATGGTTTGGTCTCTGCAATATATTCAGAGATTGCTTCAAGTGTTTCGGAATTCAGAGATGTCGTATGGGAGACAATATTGGGAATGGTAGGGGGAGGATGAGTAAAGATTGGAACTGTATTGGACTGTACCAAGGTAGGGGGGGGCGAAAGGGTGGAGGGAACTGGAGAAGCGTGGCAGGGGACAGAAGAGACAGGAACCTGGGAGGTGGCAGAAGAGGAAGAAACTTGGGAGGGAACAGGGGAGGAAGGTACGTTACGAGGAGGAGGGTGAACCTCTGCACTTGTAACTGAGCCAGTGAGAGGGGAAGAACTAGGAACAGAGACAGGGAGGGTAAAATGAGGAGGTGGAAGATGGGTAGGAGGTGTTACCGGACCTTTTTTTGACTTTTGAGAAGTAAAGGGACGATTGGGAGGAGGTGTCGTACGAGGTCTCGTCGATACTGAGGCTTGTAAGAGAGAACTCGAAGAAGCGAGATTAGACTGAGGTGTTGAAGTAGGGACGTCTGAGCCGAGGACAGCAAAAGGATTAGATACAGGAGTGATTATGGGAGAGGTAACCACAGAGGTGGGTGTAGAAGATGGGATACCAGAAGTGGGGGGACGTTTTGAAACACGGGAATAAGAAACACGTGGGAGTCTCCCTTGGAGGCGGAGATGAGAAACTGCCATGGCACAAGGGAGACCTTCTGTCTCTTTGAGGTAACGGATTTCCCGCTCGTTTAAATAGACCTGACAATGGCGAGAGTACGAAGGGTGAGCCTCATGACAGTTAAGGCAAGAGGGAGATCGATTGCAAGACGTATTAGAATGGTCATCGGCACCACAGACTGGGCATTCGGCGATAGATCTGCAATATTTCGCTGGATGGCCAAATCGCCAGCAATTTCTACACTGTTGTGGTGTAGGGATCACCTTTCGAACTTGTAACCGATGTCCTGCTATATAGACTGAGGATGGGAGTTCTCGGCTGTCAAAAGTTAAACGAGCCACATTGCTAGGGTATCGTCTCCGCCCACGGGCAGGAAGAACGTAAGTGTCTACCTTGAGAATTGGGAGATCTTGGAGTTCCAGCTGTTCTAGAATGTCGGTGCCACATGTCTGGAAATTTTGTTGAACTATGGTATGGGGCAGAATGACGGTACCACTACAAGAATTGAGGGAATGATGTTTTTCAAGGGTGACAGGAACAGTATCTATATGGGAAAGACGAGAGCTCACGAGCCTGGGTAGCATTCTGTACGGTAATGATGCGCGTACCGCTCTTAAGAGCATGAAAAGAAATATCTTTACCAACATGGCGTAGGAGTGCCTTGCCAATACTATGGTCAGAAAGATAGGCAGTAGAGGAAGTTGGTCGTAAAGTGAAGAATTTAGTCCACTGTTCAGTCTGAAACTGAGCGTGGAAAGGTAGTGAAGGACGTGTCGATCGTTTCTGAGAAGAACGAGAAGGTGAAGGTGGAGAAGTATCATCAGCAGGTAATTGTCGTTGACGTTTAGGCGTGGGACCAGAGTTGGTCCGACGTGGAACGGGTCGGCGATTTGAAAATTGCCGCACCGTAGAGGGAGAGGCCGGAAGCATAGTCAGAGGAGAGCGAAGGTCTGATAAATCGAAGGAGTCAGTCGAGGCCTCAGTACCTGAAGCGGGTGAGGAAGCAGCACCGGCAATAGGTACAGAGGCATGAGGAATGTCTGAAGAGTGGTCCAAAGACGAGGCGGGGTCAGAACGGGGTGCGGTATCAAGAAGGGGCCCGGGGGTACCAGGTTCATGGACTAGGGCTGCCATGGTTAGGTTACTTCTTTCTTTTTGTTTTTAAGAAAAAAAAAGAAAGAAGAAAAGAAAATAAAAATAAAAAAAAGAAAAAAAAGGGGGGGACTGGGGAGGGATAGGTCCTAGGAGGAATGAAAGGGCCAGAAATCTCCCTCCGCGCCCAAGAGGACCTCAGCACCGCAAGTAGCGCAGATGCAGCATGGAACCCGTGCCATACCCTACCCATCATGCTAGTAAACTAACAATCCGGGATAGCAACCTCACATCTGCCGAGCTACCTCGGTGGACAAAAGAGAGGGCGGCCGGATATCCGCCACAAAGCATACCTCCTTCGGCCACCACCCCCGGAATCCGAAAGGTGGCTTCCAGAGATACACTCGTCGCCCGAAAGACACCCAAAGCTACTCCAGGATACCGGAGAGGGATCGGGACATCCCCAGGCGATCCAGATTCCACGGCAAACTACGCCACCGCTAAGAACCTCAACGGAATGGGATGGACCCCGGTATCCTTTCTCCTACCCAGGAACGAGCGCGCCTGTGGGAGAAATCCCAAAGGACAAAAAGAGGAAGGGCAAAAGGGAGGAGTGGGGAGGAGGAGGAGGAAAGGAAAAAGGGGAGGATGGGGAGGATGGGATAGGGGAGGGGAGATTGGGGGGTAATTAGGTTCGGTCTGAGGAAGAAGACCGATAGGTCTAATTCCTCAGACCAAGAGCCTCTTCACCACGCCAAGGAGCCCCCCTTGAAGAGGCTTGGAGTTCCAGCTGTTCTAGAATGTCAATGCCACATGTCCGGAAATTTTGTTGAACTATGGTATGGGGCAGAATGACGGTACCACTACAAGAATTGAGGGAATGATGTTTTTCAAGAGTGACAGGAACAGTATCGATATGGGAAAGACGAGAGAGCTCATGAGCCTGGGTAGCATTCTGTACGGTAATGATGCGTGTACTGCTCTTAAGAGCATGAAAAGAAATATCTTTACCAACATGGCATAGGAGTGCCTTGCCAATACTATGGTCAGAAAGATAGGCAGTAGAGGAAGTTGGTCGTAAAGTGAAGAATTTAGTCCACTGTTCAGTCTGAAACTGAGCGTGGAAAGGTAGTGAAGGATGTGTCGATCGTTTCTGAGAAGAACGAGAAGGTGGAGAAGTATCATCAGCAGGTAATTGTCGTTGGCGTTTAGGCGTGGGACCAGAGTTGGTCCGATGTGGAACGGGTCGGAGATTTGAAAATTGCCGCACCGTAGAGGGAGAGGCCGGAAGCATAGTCAGAGGAGAGCGAAGGTCCGATAAATCGAAGGAGTCAGTCGAGGCCTCAGTACCTGAAGCGGGTGAGGAAACAGCACCGGCAATAGGTACAGAGGCATGAGGAATGTCTGAAGAGTGGTCCAAAGACGAGGCGGGGTCAGAACGGGGTGCAGTATCAAGAAGGGGCCCGGGGGTACCAGGTTCATGGACTAGGGCTGCCATGGTTAGGTTACTTCTTTCTTTTTGTTTTTAAGAAAAAAAAGAAAGAAGAAAAGAAAATAAAAAAAAAAAAAAAAAAAAAGGGGGGACCAGGGAGGGATAGGTCGTAGGAGGAATGAAAGGGCCAGAAATCTCCCTCCGCGCCCAAGAGGACCTCAGCACCGCAAGTAGCGCAGATGCAGCATGGAACCCGTGCCATACCCTACCCATCATGCTAATAAACTAACAATCCGGGATAGCAACCTCACATCTGCAGAGCTACCTCGGTGGACAAAAGAGAGGGCGGCCGGATATCCGCCACAAAGCATACCTCCTTCGGCCACCACCCTCGGAATCCGAAAGGTGGATTCCAGAGATACACTCGTCGCCCAAAAGACACCCAAAGCTACTCCGGGATACCGGAGAGGGATCGGGACATCCCCAGGCGATCCAGATTCCACAGCAAACTACGCCACCGCTAAGAACCTCAACGGAATGGGATGGACCCCGGTATCCTTTCTCCTACCTAGGAACTAGCGCGCCTGTGGGAGAAATCCCAAAGGACAAAAAGAGGAAGGGCAAAAGGGAGGAGTGGGGAGGAGGAGGAGGAAAGGAAAAAGGGGAGGATGGGGAGGATGGGATAGGGGAGGGGAGATTGGGGGGTAATTAGGTTCGGTCTGAGGAAGAAGACCGTTAGGTCTAATTCCTCAGACCAAGAGCCTCTTCACCACGCCAAGGAGCCCCCCTTGAAGAGGCCTGGGTTGTGTAACTGATGGGTTTCTTGATGGGTGGTGATCTTGCTTCTTAGGACCCTTTCAAAGATTTTTATGATATGGGATGTTAGTGCTATTGGTCTGTAGCTCTTTGCTGTTGCTTTACTGCCCCCTTTGAGGAGTGGGGCTATGTCTGTTGTTTTTAGTAACTGAGGGACGACCCCAGTGTCCATGCTCCCTCTCCATAGGATGGAAAAGGCTCGTGATAGGGGCTTCTTGCAGTTCTTGATGAACACAGAGTTCCATGAGTCTGGCCCTGGGGCAGAGTGCATGGGCATGTCATTTATCGCCTGTTCGAAGTCATTTGGCGTCAGGATAACATCGGATAGGCTTGTGTTAATCAAATTTTGTGGCTCTCTCATAAAAAATTCATTTTGATCTTCGACTCTCAGTCTGGTTAGCGGCTTGCTAAAAACTGAGTCATATTGGGACTTGAGTAGCTCACTCATTTCCTTGCTGTCATCTGTGTAGGACCCATCTTGTTTAAGTAGGGGCCCAATACTGGACGTTGTTCTCGATTTTGATTTGGCATAGGAGAAGAAATACTTTGGGTTTCTTTCGATTTCATTTATGGCTTTTAGTTCTTCCTGCGATTCCTGACTCCTAAAGGATTCTTTTAGCTTAAGTTCGATGCTTGCTATTTCTCTGACCAGTGTCTCCCTACGCATTTCAGATATATTGACCTCTTTTAGCCGCTCTGTTATTCTTTTCCGTCGCCTGTAAAGGGAGCGCCTGTCTCTTTCTATTTTACATCTACTCCTCCTTTTTCTTAGAGGAATAAGCCTTGTGCATACATCGAGTTGCACCGAGTTAATCTGTTCTAGGCATAAGTTGGGGTCTGTGTTGCTTAGTATATCTTCCCAGCTTATATCGGTTAGGACTTGGTTTACTTGGTCCCACTTTATGTTTTTGTTATTGAAGTTGAATTAGTAATATTATACATATTACAGACTGACACTTGTAATATTATGCTTGTTACAGTCTGACATTTGTAATATTATACATGTTACAATCTCATATTTGTAATATTATATTTGTTAAAGTCTGAGACTTGTAATATTATACATGTTACAGTCTGACACTTCAAACATTATACATGTTGCAGTTTTAAACTTGTAATATTATACTTGTTACGTTCTGATACTTGTAATATTTTACATGTTAGGGTCTGTTATTTGTATTATTATACATGTTAAAGTCTGGCACTTTTAATATTATACATGTTACAGACTGACACTTTTAATGTTATACGCATTACAATCTGCCCATTGTAATATTATATATGGTACAGACACACGCTTGAAATATTATACATGTTACACTCTAACATCTGTAATATTATACATGTTACACTCTGACACTTGTAATATTATTTATGTTACAGTCTAACACTTGTAATATTATACATTTTTCAGTGTGACACTTGTAATATTATACTTGTTACACTCTGGCATTTGTAATATTATACATGTTACAGTGTGACACTTGTAATATTAAACAGGTTAAAGTCTGATGCTAGAAATATTATAATTGTTACAGTCTGACATTTGTAATAATATTCGTGTTACACTCTGACAAATGTAATATTATACATGTTACAGTCTCAGACTGGTAATATTATACTTGTCACAGTCTTACACTTGTAATTTTATACATGTTACAGTCTGACATTTGAAATATTATATATGTTAAAGTCTGACACTTGTAATATTATTCATGTTACCGTCTGACACTTGTAATATTAAACATGTTACAGTCTGATATTTGTAGTATTATACACGTTACAGTCTGGGACTTGAAAAATTATACATCTTACACTCTGACACTAGTATATTATACTTGTTACAGTATGACATTTGTAATATTGTACATATTACACTCTGACACTTGTAATATTACATATTACAGTCTGATACTTGTAATGTTATGCATTCTGACTTTTGCAATATTAAACATATTACACTACGGCACTTGAAGTATTATACATGTTACAGTTTGACACTTGTAATATTATTCATGTTACACACTAACACTTGTAATATTATAAATTTTTCAGTCAGACACTTGTAATATTATACTTGTTACACTCTGACATTTGTAATATTATACATGATACAAACTGACACGTGTAATGTTATACAGGTTACAGTCTGACACTTGAAATCTTATATTTTTTACAGTCTGACATTTGTAATATATGTGTTACAGTCTGACACTTGTAATATTATACATGTTAGAGTCTGACATTTGTAATATTACACTTGTTACAATCTTACATTTGTAATATTATACATGTTAGAGTCTGACACTTGTAATAATATACAGGATACAGTCTGCCATTTGTAGAATTAGAGATGTTACAGTCTGAAACTTTTTATATTATACATGTTATAGTTTGACATTAATAATATTATACATGTTACAGCTTGACACTTATAATATTATATTTGTTACAGTCTGACACTTGTAATATTATGCTAGTTACGGTTTGCCATTTGTAATATTATACATTTTACAGTCTGACACTTTTAAAATTAAACATGTTAAGGTCTGACACTTGTAATATTATACTTGCAACAGTCCTACAATTATAATATTATACTTGTTACAGTCTGACATTAGCAATATTATACATGTTACAGTCTGACACTTGTAATATTATACATGGTACAGTCTGACATTTGTAATATTATACATGTTACACTCTGACACTTGAAATATTATACATGTTAGAGTCTGGCACTTGTAATATTATACATGTAAGAGTCCGACACTTGAAATATTATATTTGTTACAGTCTGACACTTTTAATGTTATACATATTACAGTCTGACATTTGTAATATTATAAATGCTACAGATTGACACTTCTAATATTATTCATGATACACTCTGACACTTGTAACATTAAACATGTTACAGTCTGACACTTGTAAAGTTATGCTTTTTACAGTCTGACACTTGTAATAATTCTACTTTTTACAGTCTGACATTTGTAATATTATACATGTTACAGTGTGACCCTTGTAGAATTATACATGTTACAGTCTGACACTTGTAATATCATACATGTTACAGTCAGACACTTCTAATATTATACATGTTACAGTCTGACACTTGTAATATTATATATGTTACAGATTGACATTTGTAATATTACACATTTTACAGAATGACAATTGTAATATTAAGCATGTTACAGTCTAACATTTGTAATATTATACATGTTACAGTCTGACACTTGTAATATTATACTTGTTATAGTCGGACATTTGTAATATTATTCATGTTATAGACTGACACTTTCATATTGTTCTTGTTACAGTCTAACACTTGCTATATTATATTATACAGGTTTCAGTCTGACACTTGTAATATTATGCTTGTTACACTCTGACATTTGTAATATTATGCATGCTACAGTCTGACACATGAAAAATTATACTTGTTACAGTCTGACACTTGTAATATTACACATGTGTCAGACTCACATTTTTAATTTTATACATGTTACTCTCTGACACTTGTAGCATTACACATGTTACAGTCTCACCTTGTAATATCATACATGTTGCATTCTGACACTTGTAATATTATACATATTGCAGTCTGACACTTATAACATTATACATGTTACAGTCAGACATTTGTAATATTATACATGTTACAGTCTGGCCCTTGTAAGATTATTCATGATACTGACTGATGCTTGTAATATTATACATGTTACAGTCGAACATTTGTAATATTATACATGTTACAGTCTGACACTTGTAATGTTATTCATGTTACAGTCTAAGACTTGTTGTATTATACATTTTTCAGTCTGACACTTGTAATAATATACTTGTTACTCTGGCATTTGTAATATAATACATGTTAAAGACTGACTCTTGTAATGTTATAGAGGTTACAGTCTGACACTTGAAATTTGTACATGTTACAGTCTGACACTTGTAATATTATACATGTAACAGTCTGACTTTCGTAATATTATATTTGTTACAGTCTGAAACTTTTTTTTAATATACAGGATACAGTCTGTCATTTGTAACATTATTCATGTTACAGTCTGACTCTTGTAATATTATGCATGTTATAATCTGACATTAGTAATATTATACGTGTTACAGTCTGACACTTGTAATATTATACTTGATAGGATCTGTTATTTGTAATATTATACATGTTAGAGTTTGACACTTGTAAAATTATACATGTTACAGACTGACACTTGCAATATTACACTTGTCGCAGACTTGCACTAGTAATATTATACTTGTTACAGTCTGACATTTGCAATATTATAAAAGTTAAAGTCAGACAATTGTAAAATTATACATCTTCCACTCTGACAATTGAAATTTTATACTTGTTACAATCTGACATTTGTAATATTATACATGTTACACTCTGACACTTGTAATATTATTCAAGTTAGAGTCTGACACTTGTAATATTATATATCTTACAGTTGGAAACTTGTAATAATATAGATTTTACAGTATGTCATTTTTAACATTATACATGTTACACTCTGACATTTACAGACTGACACTTGTAATATTATACAAGTTATAGTCTGACATTAGTAATATCATACATGTTACAGGCTGACACTTGTAATAATATACAGGATACACTCTGTCATTTGTAGAATTAGAGATGTTACAGTCTGACACTTGTAATATTATACATGTTATAGTCTGACATTAATAATATTATACATGTTACAGTATGACACTTGTAATATTTTACATGTTACAGTCTGACTCTTGTAATATAATACTTGTTAGGGTCTGACATTTGTAATATTATACATTTTACTGACTGACACTTGTAAAATTAAACATGTTAAAGTCTGACACTTGTAATATTATACTTGTAACAGTCTTACACTTATAATATTAAACTTGTTACACTCTGATGCTAGTAATATTATACATGTTACAGTCTGACACTTGTAATATTATACATGGTACAGTCTGACATTTGTAATATTATGCACGCTATAGCTTGACACTTCTAATATTATTCATGATACACTCTCACACTTGTAACATTAAACATTTTACAGACTGTCACTTGTAAAATAATGCTTGTTACAGTCTGAATCTTGTAATACTATACTTGTTACTGTTTGACATTTGTAATATACATGTTACATTCTGACCCTTGTAGTATTATACATGTTACAGTCTGGCACTTGTAATATCATACATGTTACAGTCAGACACTTCTAATATTATACAAGTTACAGTCTGACACTTGTATTATTATATATGTTACAGATTGACATTTGTAATATTATACATGTTACAGTCTGACCCTTGTAATATTACATAAATAACAGAATGACACTTGTAATATTATACATGGTACAGTCTAACATTTGTATTATTATACATGTTAAAGTCTGACACTTGTAATATTATAGGCTGGAATATTGCTGCACACTAACAGCACCTTTCAAGGCAGGTGAAATTGCTGACCTAGAAAATGTACAGAGAACCTTCACGGCGCACATAACGGAGATAAAACACCTCAATTACTGGGAGCACTTGAGGTTCCTGAACCTGTATTCCCTGGAATGCAGGCGGGAGAGATACATGATTATATACACCTGGAAAATCCTATAGGGACTAGTACCGAACTTGCACACAAAAATCACTCACTACGAAAGCAAAAGACTTGGCAAACGATGCAACATCCCCCAAATGAAAAGCAGGGGTGTCACTAGCACGTTAAGAGACCATACAATAAGTGTCAGGGGCCCAAGACTGTTCAACTGCCTCCCAGCATACATAAGGGGGATTACCAACAGACCCCTGGCAGTCTTCAAGCTGGCACTGGAAAAGCACCTAAAGTCGGTTCCTGATCAGCCGGGCTTTGGCTCATGCGTTCGTTTGTGTGCAGCCAGCAGCAACAGCCTGGTTGATCAGGCTCTGATCCACCAGGAGGCCTGGTCACAGACTGGGCCGCGGGGTCGTTGACCCCCGGAGCTCTCTCCAGGTAAACTCAAGGTAAACATATGTAATATTATACATGTTGAAGACTGACACTTTAATATTGTTCATGTTACAGTCTAACACTTGCTATATTATATTATTTATTTATTTATTTATTATAAATTTGTGCACACATACAGAGGTACAAAAAAAATACAGATAAGAGCAGTATGCCAAAGCCACTTATACTATGCATAGCATTACGGTCTGGCTTAAAATTAACTTAAGATTAACTAAGCAATGATGAAGTCAGTGATAAAACATTAATGTAAACAGATTATTATAAAGCACAAGTGAGTATTACAAAGACAGGTCATATAAAGGATTCTGTTAGGTAGTGTATTTAAAAAAAAATAAAGTTATTTTCGGTTTTAGGTTTAACATTTATGTGATATAATTGTGAGAAACATTTAAGATATACAATTTATAAGGTTCAGTTATTCAGTATTTATTTGGTTTTGGGTGAGTAAGTGATCTTTGAGTAGAGACTTGAATTTATAAACAGGTAGTGTTTCTTTTATATTTACAGGTAATGAATTCCAGATTTTAGGGCCTTTTATGTGCATTGAGTTTTTGCATAGTGTGAGATGAACACGAGGAACATCAAAGAGTGATCTGTGCCTTGTGTTATGGTCATGTGTTCTGTTGAGGTTGGCAAGGAGATGTTTGAGGGGAGGGTTAATATCAGAGTTAAGTGTTCTATGTATGTAATAGGTGCAGTAATAAGTATGGATGTTTTGTATGGTGAGTAGGTTTAGTGTATTGAATATTGGTGGAGTGTGCTGCCTGTAGTGAGAATTTGTTATCATTCTAACTGCAGCCTTTTGTTGGGTAATTAGTGGTCTGAGATGGTTAATTGTTGTTGAGCCCCATGCACAAATTCCATAGGTGAGATAGGGGTAAATAAGAGAGTGATATAGGGCCAGGAGGGCTGACTGTGGAACATAGTACCGTATCTTCGATAGTATGCTTACAGTCTTGGAAATTTTCTTAGAAATTTGTTGTATATGTGTATGAAATTTGAGTCTATTATCAAGGTGGATTCCTAAGAATTATACAGGTTTGAGTCTGACACTTGTAATATTATGCTTGTTACACTCTGACATTTGTAATATTATGCTTGTTACAGTCTGACACTTGAAAAATTATACTTGTTACAGTCTGACACTTGTAATATTACACATGTGTCAGACTCACATTTATAATTTTATACATGTTACACTCTGACACTTGTAGTATTACACATGTTACAGTCTCACCTTGTAATATCATGCGTGTTGCAGTCTGACACTTGTAATGTTATGCATGTTACAGTCTGGCACTTATAATATTATACATGTTACTGTCAGAAATTTGTAATATACATGTTACAGTCTGGCCCTTGTAAAATTATTCATGATACTGACTTAGGCTTGTTATATTATACATTTTTCAGTCTATCACTTGTAATAATATACTTGTTACACTCTGACATTTGTAATATAATACATGTTACAAACTGACACTTGTAATGTTATAGAGGTTACAGTCTGCCACTTGAAATGTTATACTTGTTACAGTCTGACATTTTAATAATATACGTGTTACAGTCTGACACTTGTAATATTATACATGTTACAGTCTGTCTTTCATAATATTATACTTGTTACTGACTGACATTTGTTACATTATACATGTTACAGTCTGAAACTTTAATATTATTTATGTTACAGTCAAACACTTGCTATATTATACAGGTTTCAGTCTGACACATGTAATATTATGACACTTGTAATACCATACATGCTGCAGAGTGACACTTGTAATATTATACATATTACACTCTGACATTTGTAATATTATACATGTTACTCTCTGGCCCTGGTAATTTTATTCATGTTACAGAGGGACACTTGTAATATTATCCATGTTACATTCTAATATTTGTAATATTATGCATATGACAGTCTGACACTTGTAATATTATTTATGTTACAGTCTAACACTTGTAATATTATACATTTTTCAGTCTGACACTTGTAATAATATACTTGTTACTGTCTGACATTTGTAATATAATACATGTTACAGTCTGACACTTGAAATGTTATACAGGTTACAGTCTGACACTTGAAATATTATACTTGTTACAGAGTGACTTTTGTAATAATATACTTGTTACAGTCTGACACTTGTAATATTATACATGTTACAGTCTGACACTTGTAATATTATACATGTTACAGTCTGAAACTTGTAATAATATATTAAACAGGATACAGTCTTGTATACATGTTACTGACACTTGTAATACTTGTTAATACATTTGTATACATGTTTCTGTCTGACACTTTTAATATTATGCTTGTTAGTGTCTGTTATTTGTAATATTATACATGTTAGAGTGTGACAATTGTGATATTAAATTTGCTACAGTCTGACATTTGCAATATTATACATGTTACACTTTCACACTTGTAATATTATACATGTTACAAACTGACACTTGTAATATTATTCATGTTAGAGTCTGACACTTGTAATATTATACATGTTTTAGTCTGACACTTGTAATATTACATATGTTACAGTCTTACATTTGATACATGTCTGACATTTGTAATATTATACATGTTCAAGTCTGACACTTGCAATATTACATATGTTACAGTCTGACACTTCTAACAATATACATGTTGCAGTCTGACACTTGTAATATTATACTTGTTAGTGTCTGTTATTTGTAACATTATACATGTTAGAGTCTGACAATTGTGATATTAAACTTGCTACAGTCTGACATTTGTAATATTATACATGTTACACTCTCACACTTGTAATATTTTACATGTTACAAACTGACACTTGTAATATTATACATGTTTTAGTCAGACACTTGTAATATTACATATGTTACAGTCTGACACTTGTAAAATTATACATGTTACAGTCTGACACTTGTAATATTATACATGTTACTGTCTGACACTTGTAATATTATACATGTTACAGTCTGACACTTGAAATATTATACATGTTACAGTCTGACACTTGGAATATTATGCATGTTAGAGACTGACACTTGTAATATTATACATGTTACAGTCTGACACTTGTAACATTATACATGTTGCAGTCTGACACTTGTAATATTATACATGTTACAGTCTGACACTTGTAATATTATACATGTTACAGTCTGACACTTGTAATATTATACATGTTACAGTCTGACGCTTGTAATATTATACATGTTACAGTCTGACACTTGTAATATTATACATGTTACACTCTGACACTTGTAATATTACACATGTTACAGTCTGACACTTGTAATATTATACATGTTACAGTCTGACATTTGTAACATTATACATGTTACACTCTGACACTTGTAATATTATACATGTTAGAGTCTGGCACTTGTAATATTATACATGTTAGAATCTTACACTTGTAATATTATATGTGTTACAGTCTGACACTTTGAATGTTATACATGTTACAGTCTGACATTTGTAATATTATACATGCTATAGCTTGACACTTCTAATATTATACATGTTTCAGTCTGACACTTGTAATATTATACTTGTTACAGTCTGACGTTTGTAATATTATTCATGTTACACTCTGACACTTGTAGTATTATACATGTTACAGTTGACACTTGTAATATTATACATGTTAGAGTCTGACATTGTAATATTATAATGTTACAGTTGACACTTGCAATATTATACATGTTACAGTCTGACACTTGTAATATTATACATGTTACAGTCTGACACTTGTAATATTATACAGGTTACAATCTGACACTTGTAATATTATACTTGTCACAGTATGACATTTGTAATGTTATACATGTTACACTCTGACACTTGTAATGTTATACATGTTACAGTCTGACATTTGTAATATTATACATATTTCAGTCTGACATTCATAATATTATACATGTTACAGTCTGACACTTGAAATATTATACTTGTTACAGTCATACATTTGAAATATTATGCTTGTTATAATCTAACATTTGTAATATTATGCTTGTTACAGTGTGACCATTGTAATATTATACATATTATACATGTTACAGTGAGGCACTTGAAAAATTATACATATTACAGTATGACACTTGTAATATTTTACATGATACAGTCTGACACTTGTAATATTATACTTGTTACACTCTGACTTTTGAAAAATTATACTTGTTATAGTCTAACATTTGTAATGTTATACTTGTTACAGTGTGACCCTTATAATATTATGCATGTTACAGTGAGACACTTGAAAAATTATAAATGTTGCAGTCTGACACTTGTAATATTATGCTTGTTATGGTCTGTTATTTGTAATTTTATACATGCTACAGTTTGACACTTGTAAAATTATACATGATACAGTCTGACACTTTTAATATTATACATGTCAAAATCTTACACTTGTAATATTATTCTTGTTACAGTCTGATACTTGTAATATTATACATTTTACACTCTGTCACTTGCAATATTATACATGTTATAGACTGACACTTGTAATATTATTCATGTTAGATTCTGACACTTGTAACATTATGCATGTTACAGTCTGATACTTGTAATATTATATGTGTTACAGTCTGACATTTGTAATATTATTCATGTTACAGACTGACATTTGTAATATTATGCAAGTTAGAGTCTGACACTTGTAATATTATACATGTTACAGTCTGACATTTGTAATATTCATGTTACACTCTGATACTTGTAGTATTATACAAGGTAGAGTTTGACACTTGTAATATTATACATGTTACAACACTTGTAATCTGACACTTGTAATATTATACTTGTTACAGTCTGACACTTGTAATATTATACATGTTAGAGACTTACACTTGTAATATTATACATGTTACAGTCTAACATTTGTAATATATCATGTTACACTCTCACACTTGTAATATTTTACATGTTACAAACTGACACTTGTAATATTATACATGTTTTAGTCAGACACTTGTAATATTACATATGTTACAGTCTTACATTTGTTATATTATACATGTTACAATCTGACAGTTGTAATATTATACATGTTACAGTCTGACACTTGTAATATTATATATGTTTCAGTCTGACACTTGTAATATTATGCTTTTCACACTCTAACATTTGTAATATTTTATGTTACAGTCTGGCACTTGTAATGTTATAAATGTTACAGTCTGACACTTGTAATATTACACTTGCTACAATCTGACATTTGTAATAATATACGTGTTACAGTCTGACACTTGTAATATTATACATGTTACAGTCAGACATTTGTAATATTGTACATGTTACAGTCTGACACTTGTAATATTATATTTTTAACAGTCTGACACTTGTAATATTATACTTTTCAGGTTCTGTTATTTGTAATATTATTCATGTTACAGTCTGACACTTGTAAAATTATACATCTTACACTGTGACACTTGTAATATATACTTGTTACAGTCTGACATTTTAAAGATTATACATGTTGCAGTCTGACACTTGTAATATTATACATGTTAAAATCAGACATTTGTAATATTGTACATGTTACAGTCTGACACTTGTAAAATTATACATCTTACACTCACTCACCATTAATATTATACATGTTACAGTCTGACACTTGTAATATTATACATGTTACAGTCTGACATTTGAAATGTTATACATGTTATAATGTGACATTTGTAATATTATGCATGTTACAGTGTGACACTTGAAAAATTATACATGTTAGAGTCTGACACTTGTAATATTATACATGTTACAGTCTGACACTTGTAATATTATACATGTTACAGTCTGACACTTGTAATAATATACAGGATACAGTCTCTCATTTGTAACATTATACATGATATAGTCTGACACTTGTAATATTATATATGTTATAGTCTGACATTAGTAATATTTTACATGTTGCAGCCTGACACTTGTAATATTATACACATTACAGCCTGACACTTGTAATATTACACATGTTACACTCTGACATTTGTAATATTATTCATGTTAAAATCTTACACTTGTAATATTATACATGTTACAGGCTGACATTTGTAATATTAATATATGTTACTGCCTGACTCTTGTAAAATTATACATCTTGTACTCTGACACTTGTAATATTATACTTGTTACAGTATAACATTTGTAATATTTATATGTTACTCTTTGACACTTGTAATACTGTACATGTTACAGACTGACACTTGTAATATTATACATGTTAGTGTCTCACACTTGTATTACTTGTTACAGTCTGACACTTTTTATACATGTTACAGTCTGACACTTGTAATATTATTCATGTTTAAGTTTGACATTCATAATATTATACTTGTTACAGTCTGACATTTGTAATATTATACATGTTACAGTCTGACACTTGTAATAATGTACAGGATACAGTCTCTCATTTGTAACATTGTACATGTTACAGTCTGACACTTGTAATATTATACATGTTATAGTCTGACATTAGTAATAATATACATGTTACAGTATGACACTTGCAATATTTTACATGTTACAGTCTCACACTTGTAATATTATACACGTTACAGTCTGACACTTGTAATATTACAATTGTTACACTCTGACATTTGTAATATTATACATGTTTCAACCTGACATTTGTAATATAATACATGTTAAAGTCTGACACTTGTAATATTATGCATATTACAGTCTGACACTTGTAACATTATACATGTTACAGTCTGACACTTTTAATATTATTCTTGTTACAGTCTGACAGTTGTAATATTATACTTGTTTGGGTCTCTTATTTGTAATATTATTCATGTTACAATCTGACACTTGTAAAATTATTCATATTTCAGTCTGACACGTAAAATATTATTCTTGTCACAGTCTTACACTTGTAATATTATACATATTACAGTCTGATACTTGTAAAATTATTCATCTTACACTCTGTCACTTGTAATATATACTTGTTACAGTCTGAGATTTGTAATGTTGTACATGTTACGCTCTGACACTTGTTATATTATACATGTTACAGTCTGACACTTGTAATATTATACATGTTAGAGTCTGTCACTTGTAATATTATATATGTTACTCTCTGACATTTGTAATGTTATATATGTTACAGTATGATATTTGTAATATTATACATGTTACAGTCTGACACTTGTAATATTATACATGTTACACTCTGACACTTGTAACTTTAAACATTTTACAGTCTGACACTTATAATATTATACTTGTTACATAAATAACAAAAAGGCACAATACCGTGACTGGAACATAGCTCTCTTGCAGTGCTCCCCTTCCTTTGTATTTGACTGGCTCGTCCTCCTTATTTCCCACTTCTAACACTACCACTAGTACTACCTCTTCTACTACTACAACTACAACTACTGATGAAATTAAGACACATGTGCGGCGTCTTTTTGTCTTTGTTGAGGATGTTTCACCTTCCAGTGGCTGGCTGGGTGGCAAAACGTCTTCGATAGGGATGCCCGGGTGTTGCGCATATGTCTTAATTTCATCTTTTCGGTATTACATACCATTCTTGTACTACTACTACTACCACCACCTCTTCCTGCCTATATAGCCGTCCTGCTCCACTTCGGTCCAAGTCGGACCGAAACGCTGTAGAAAGCTTCTCTCTTTTATGTGCGGGTTATTTGTGTATACTTGTTACAGTCTGACACTTGTAAAATTATGCTTGTTATATTCTGACATTTGTAATATTATACATGTTACAGAGTGACACTTGTAATGTTATATGTTACAGTTTGACACTTGTAATATTATACATGTTAAAATCTGACACATGTCATATCATACAAGTTACAGTCAGACACTTGAAATATTATGCATGTTACAGTCTGACACTTGTAATATTATACATGTTACAGTCTGACATTTGTGATATTATACATGTTACAGTCTGACCTTTGTAATATTATACATGGTACAGACTGGCACTTGTAATATTATACATGTTACAGTCAAACGATTGTAATATTATACATGTTACATACTGACACTTGTAATATTATACTTGTTACAGTCGGACATTTGTAATATTGTACACGTTACAGTCTGACACTTGTAATATTGTACTTGTTACAGTTGGACATTTGTAATATTATACATGTTACAGTCTGACACTTTAATAATATTTATTTTACAGTCTAACACTTGTTATATTATAAAGGTTTCAGTCTGACACTTGTAATATTATGCTTGTTACACTGTGACATTTTTAATATTATACACGTTACAGTCTTACACTTGAAAAATTATACTTGTTACAGTCTGACACTTGGAGTATTATGCATGTTTCAGACTGATATTTTTAATATTATACATGTTACACTTTGACACTTGCAGCATTATACACATTACACTCTGACACTTGTTATATCATACATGTTGCAGTCTGACACTTCTAATATTATACATATTACAGTCTGACATTTGTAATATTATACATGTTACTGTCTGGCCTTTGTAATATTATTCATGTTGCAGACGGACACTTGTAATATTATATGTGTTACATTCTAACATTTGTAATATTATACAAATTAGAGTCTGACACTTGTAATATTATTTATGTTGCAGTCTAAAACTTGTAATATTATACATTTTTCAGTCTGACACTTGTAATAATATACTTGTTACTCTTTACATTTGTGATATAATACATGTTACAGTCTGACACTTGTAATGTTATACAGGTTACACTCTGACACTTGAAATATTAAACTTGTTACAGTCTGGCATTTGTAATAATATACTTGTTACAATCTGACACTTGTAATAATATACATGTTACATTCTGACACTTGTAATATTATACAGGATACAGTCTGTTATTAGTAATATCATACATGTTACAGTCTGACACTTGTAATATTACACTTGTCACAGTCTTGCACTTGTAATATTATGCTTGTTACTGTCTGACATTTATAATATTATACATGTTAAATCTGACACTTGTAAAATTAAACATCTTTCACGCTGACAATTGTAATATTAAACTTGTTACAATCTGAAATTTGAAATATCATACATGTTACAATCTGACACTTGCAATATTATACATGTTACAGACTGACACTTGTAATATTATTCATGTTAGAATCTGACACTTGTAATATTTTACATGTTGCAGTCTGAAACTTGTAATAATATACAAGATACCGTCTGTTATTTGTAACACTATGCATGTTATTCTCTGACCCTTGTAACATTATACATGTTAAAGTCTGACACTTGTAATATTATACATGTTAAAGTCTGACACTTGTAATATTACACTTGCTACAGTCTGACATTTGTAATATTATACATGTTACAGTCTGACATTTGTAATATTATACATGTTAAAGTATGACACTTGAATATTATAAATATTATTCTTGTTACTTTCTGACATTTGTAATATTTAAAATTTTAAAGTCTAACACTTGTAACATTATACATGTTACAGTCTGACACTTGTAATATTATACATTTTACAGTCTGACATTTGTAATATTACACATGTGGCAGGCTGACACTTGCAAAATTATACATCTTACACTCTGACATTTGTAATATATACTTTCTATGGAGGGATTCAGGGAAACCGGCAGGCCGGACTTGAGTCCTGCAGATGGGAAGTACAGTGCCTGCACTCTGAAGGAGGGGTGTTAATGTTGCAGTTTAAAAACTGTAGTGTAAAGCACCCTTCTGGCATGACAGTGATGGTGTGAATGATGGTGAAAGTTTTTCTTTTTCGGGCCACCCTGCCTTGGTGGGAATCGGCCAGTGTGATAAAAAAAAAATAATAAAAAATACTTGCTACAGTCTGACATTTTTAATATTTTACATGTTACACTCTGACACTTGTAATATTATACATGTTACAGTCTGACACTTGTAATATTATACATGTTAGAGTCTAACACTTGTAATATTATACATGTTACAGACTGACATTTGTAATGTTATACATGTTACAGTGTGACATTTTTAATATTATACATGTTACAGTCTGTCACTTGTAATATTATACATGTTACACTCTGACATTTGTAACATTAAACATGTTACAGAGTGACACTTGTAATATTATACTTGTTACAATCTGACACTTGTAATATTAAAATTGTTATAGACTGACATTTGTAATATTATACAAGTTAAAGTGTGACCCTTTTAATATTATACGTGTTACAGTCTAACACTTGTAATATTACACATGTTACCATCTGACACTTGTAATACCATACATGTTACAGTCAGACACTTGTAATAACATAATGGATACAGTCTTTCATTTGTAACATTATACATGTTTCTGTCTGACACTTGTAATATTATACTTGTTAGAGTCTGACAATTGCGATATTAAACTTGCTACAGCCTGACATTTGTAATATTATACATGTTACACTCTCACACTTGTAATATTATACATGTTACAAACTGACATTTGTAATATTATTCATGTTACACTGACACTTGTAGTATTATACATGTTACAGTTTGACACTTGTAATATTATTGATGTTACAGTCTTACATTTGTAATGTTATTCATGTTACACTGACACTTGTAGTATTATACATGTTACAGTTTGACACTTGAAATATTATTTATGTTAGTCTAACACTTGTAATATAAATTTTTCAGTCTCACACTTGCAATATTATACTTGTTACACTCTGACATTTGTAATATTATATTTGTTACACTCTGACATTTGTAATATTATACATGTTTCAATCTGACACTTGTAATATTATACAGGTTACAGTCTGACATTTGAAATATTATACTTGTTACAGTATGACATTTGTCATAATATACATTTTACAGTCTGACACTTTTAATAATATACATGTTACAGTCTGACACTTGTTATATTATATATGTTTCAGTCTGACATTTGAAATATTATACTTGTTGCAGTCTGACGTTTGTAATATTATACATGCTATAGTCCGACACTTGTAATAATATGCAGGATACAATCTCTCAATAGTAACATTATAAGTTTTACAGACTGACATTTGCAATATTATACATGCTACAGTCTGACACTTGTAATAATATGCAGGGTACAGTCTCTCATTTGTAACATTATAAATGTTGCATTTTGACACTTGTAATATTATACATGTTATAGTCTGACTTTAGAAATATTACATGTTACAGTATAACACTTGTAATATTTTATATGTTACAGTCTGACACTTGTAATATTATACACGCTACAGTATGACTTTTGTAATATTATACATTTAAGTCTGACACTTGTAATATTGTACATGTTGCAGGCTGACACTTATGACATTATACATGTTACAGTCTGACACATGTGATATTATATTTTTTACAGTCTGACACTTGTAATATTATACTTGTTAGGTTCTGTTATTTGTAATATTATACATGTTACAGTCTGACACTTGTAAAATTATACATGTTTCAGCCTGACACATGTAATATTATTCTTGTCACAGTATGACATTTGTCATAATATACGTTTTACAGTCTGACACTTTTAATAATATACATGTTACAGTCTGACACTTGTTATATTATACATGTTTCAGTCTGACATTTGAAATATTATACTTGTTGCAGTCTGACGTTTGTAATATTATACATGCTACAGTCTGACACTTGTAATAATATGCAGGATACAGTCTCTCAATAGTAACATTATAAATTTTACAGACTGACATTTGCAATATTATACATGTTGCAGTCTAACATTTGTAATATTATACATGCTAGAGTCTGACACTTGTAATAATATACAGGATACAGTCTCTCATTTGTAACATTATAAATGTTGCATTCTGACACTTGTAATATTTTACATGTTATAGTCTGACTTTAGAAATATTACATGTTACAGTATAACACTTGTAATATTTTATATGTTACAGTCTGACACTTGTAATATTATACACGTTACAGTATGACATTTGTAATATTATACATTTAAGTCTGACACTTGTAATATTGTACATGTTGCAGGCTGACACTTATGACATTATACATGTTACAGTCTGACACATGTGATATTATATTTTTTACAGTCTGACACTTGTAATATTATACTTGTTAGGTTCTGTTATTTGTAATATTATACATGTTACAGTCTGACACTTGTAAAATTATACATGTTTCAGTCTGACACATGTAATATTATTCTTGTCACGGTCTGTGACCAGGCCTCCTGGTGGATCAGCGCCTGATCAACCAGGCTGTTGCTGCTGGCTGCACGCAAACCAACGTACGAGCCACAGCCCGGCTGATCAGGAACTGACTTTAGGTGCTTGTCCAGTGCCAGCTTGAAGACTGCCAGGGGTCTGTTGGTAATCCCCCTTATGTGTGCTGGGAGGCAGTTGAACAGTCTCGGGCCCCTGACACTTATTGTATGGTCTCTTAACGTGCTAGTGACACCCCTGCTTTTCATTGGGGGGATGGTGCATCGTCTGCCAAGTCTTTTGCTTTCGTAGTGAGTGATTTTCGTGTGCAAGTTCGGTACTAGTCTCTCTAGGATTTTCCAGGTGTATATAATCATGTATCTCTCCCTCCTGCGTTCCAGGGAATACAGGTTTAGAAACCTCAAGCGCTCCCAGTAATTGAGGTGTTTTATCTCCGTTATGCGCGCCGTGAAAGTTCTCTGTACATTTTCTAGGTCGGCAATTTCACCTTTTGAAAGGTGCTGTTAGAGTGCAGCAATATTAGAGCCTAGATAGAACAAGTGACTTGAAGAGTGTCTTCATGGGCTCGGCCTCCCTAGTTTTGAAGGTTCTCATTATCAATTCTGTCATTTTTCTAGCAGATGCGATTGATACAATGCTATGGTCCTTGAAGCAGAGATCCTCCGACATGATTACTCCCAGGTCTTTGACGTTGGTGTTTCGCTCTATTTTGTGGCCAGAATTTGTTTCGTACTCTGACGAAGTTTTAATTTCCTCGTGTTTACCATGTCTGAGTAATTGAAATTTCTCATCGTTAAACTTCATATTGTTTTCTGCAGCCCACTGAAAGATTCGGTTGATGTCCGCCTGGAGCCTTGCAGTGTCTGTAATGGCAGATGCGATTGATACCATAACATTGTATCAATCGCATCTGCTAGAAAAATGACAGGATGGATAATGAGAACCTTCAAAAAAAGGGAGGCCAAGCCCATGATGACACTCTTCAGTCACTTGTTCTATCTAGGCTGGAATATTGCTGCACACTAACAGCACCTTTCTAGGCAGGTGAAATTGCCGACCTAGAAAATGTACAGAGAACTTTCACGGCACGCATAACGGAGATAAAACACCTCAATTACTGGGAGCGCTTGAGGTTCCTAAACCTGTATTCCCTGGAATGCAGGAGGGAGAGATACATGATTATATACACCTGGAAAATCCTAGAGGGACTAGTACCGAACTTGCACACGAAAATCACTCACTATGAAAGCAAAAGACTTGGCAGACGATGCACGTTAAGCACGTTAAGAGACCATACAATAAGTGTCAGGGGCCCGAGACTGTTCAACTACCTCCCACCACTCATAAGGGGGATTACCAACAGACGCCTGGCAGTCTTCAGGCTGGCACTGGACAAGCACCTAAAGTCAGTTCCTGATCAGCCGGGCTGTGGCTCGTACGTTAGTTTGCGTGCAGCCAGCAGCAACAGCCTGGTTGATCAGGCTCCGATCCACCAGAAGGCCTGGTCACAGACCGGGCCGCGGGGGCGTTGACCCCCGGAACTCTCTCCAGGTAAACTCCAGGTCATGCAGATTCGGGTGTCATCTGCAAAGGAAGACACAGTGCTGTGGCTGATATCCTTGTCTATGTCGGACATGAGGATGAGGAACAAGATGGGAGCGAGTATTGTTCCTTGTGGAACAGAGCTTTTCACCGTAGCTGCCTCGGACTTTACTCTGTTGACGACTACTCTCTGTGTTCTGTTAGTGAGGAAATTATAGATCCATCGACCGACTTTTCCTGTTATTCCTTTAGCACGCATTTTGTGTGCTATTACACCATGGTCACACTTGTTGAAGGCTTTTGCAAAGTCTGTATATATTACATCTGCATTCTTTTTATCTTCTAGTGCATTTAGGACCTTGTTGTAGTGATCCAATAGTTGAGACAGACAGGAGCAACCTGTTCTAAACCCATGTTGCCCTGGGTTGTGTAACTGATGGGTTTCTAGAAGGGTGGTGATCTTGCTTCTTAGGACCCTTTCAAAGATTTTTATGATATGGGATGTTAGTGCTCTCGGTCTGTAGTTGTTTGCTGTTGCTTTACTGCCCCATTTGTGGAGTGGGGCTATGTCTGTTGTTTTTAGTAACTGTGGGACGACCCCCGTGTCCATGTCCCCTCTCCATATGATGGAAAAGGCTCGAGATAGGGGTTTCTTGCAGATCTTGATGAACACGGAGTTCTATGAGTCTGACCCTGGGGCAGATTGCATGGGCATGTCATTTATCGCCTGTTCGAAGTCATTTGGCGTCAGGATAACATCGGATATGCTTGTGTTAAGCAAATTTTGTGGCTCTATCATCAAAAATTCATTCTGATCTTCGACTCTCGGTCTGGTTAGCGGCTTGCTAAAAACTGAGTCATATTGGGACTTGAGTAGCTCACTCATTTCCTTGCAGTCATCTGCGTAGGACCCATCTTGTTTAAGTAGGGGCCCAATACTGGACGTTGTTCTCGACTTTGATTTTGCATAGGAGAAGAAATACTTTGGGTTTCTTTCGATTTCTTTTATTGCTTTTAGTTCTTCCCGTGATTCCTGACTCCTATGAGATTCCTTTAGCTTGAGTTCGATGCTTGCTATTTCTCTGACCAGTGTCTCCCTACGCATTTCAGATACATTGACCTTTTTCAGCCACTCTGTTATTCTTTTCCATCGGCTGTAAAGGGAGCGCCTGTCTCTTTCTATTTTAAATCTACTCCTCCTTTTCCTTAGAGGAATAAGCCTTGTGCATACATCGAGTGCCACCAAGTTAATCTGTTCTAGGCATAAGTTGGGGTCTGTGTTGCTAAGTGTATCTTCCCAGCTTATTTCGGTTAGGACTTGGTTTACTTGGTACCACTTTATGTTTTTGTTATTGAAGTTGAATTTGGTGAATGCTCCCTCGTGACTAGTCTCATTATGTCGGTCTGGGGCTCCACGCATACATGTCTGAACCTCAATTATGTTGTGATCTGAGTATATTGTTTTTGATATGGTGACATTTCTTATCAGATCATCATTGTTAGTGAAGATGAGGTCTAGTGTATTCTCCAGTCTAGTAGGCTCTATTATTTGCTGGTTTAAATTGAATTTTGTTACAGTCTGACACTTGAAATATTATACTTGATACAGTCCGACATTTGCAATAATATGCGTGTTACAATCTGACACTTGTAATATAATACATGTTACAGTCTGACACTTGTAATATTATGCATGTTTCAGTCTGACACTCGTAATATTATACTTGTTACTGTCTAACATTTGTAATATTACACATGTTACAGTCTGACATTTGTTGTAATATACAGGATACAGTCTCTCATTTGTAACATTATACATGTTACAGACTGACACTTGTAATATTATACACATTATAGCCTGGAGTTTACCTGGAGAGAGTTTCGGGGGTCAACGCCCCCGCGGCCCGGTCTTTGACCAGGCCTCCTGGTGGATCAGCCCCTGATCAACCAGGCTGTTGCTGCTGGCTGCACGCAAACCAACGTATGAGCCACAGCCCGGCTGATCAGGAACTGACTTTAGGTGCTTGTCCAGTGCAAGCTTGAAGACTGCCAGGGGTCTGTTGGTAATCCCCTTTATGTGTGCTGGGAGGCAGTTGAACAGTCTCGGACCCCTGACACTTATTGTTTGGTCTCTTAACGTGCTAGTGACACCCCTGCTTTTCATTGGGGGATGGTGCATCGTCTGCCAAGTCTTTTGCTTTCATAGTGAGTGATTTTCGTGTGCAAGTTCGGTACTAGTCCCTCTAGGATTTTCCAGGTGTATATAATCATGTATCTCTCCCTCCTGCGTTGCAGGGAATACAGGTTTAGAAACCTCAAGCGCTCCCAGTAATTGAGGTGTTTTATCTCCGTTATGCGCGCCGTGAAAGTTCTCTGTACATTTTCTAGGTCGGCAATTTCACCTGCCTTGAAAGGTGCTGTTAGAGTGCGGCAATATTCCAGCCTAGATAGAACAAGTGACCTGAAGAGTGTCATCATGGACTTGGCCTCCCTAGTTTTGAAGGTTCTCATTATCCATCCTGTCATTTTTCTAGCAGATGCGATTGATACAATGTTATGGTCCTTGAAGGTGAGATCCTCCGACATAATCACTCCCAGGTCTTTGACGTTGGTGTTTCGCTCTATTTTGTGGCCAGAATTTGTTTTGTACTCTGATGAAGATTTAATTTCCTCATGTTTACCATATCTGAGTAATTGAAATTTCTCACCGTTGAACTTCATATTGTTTTCCGCAGCCCACTGAAAGATTTGGTTGATGTCCGCCTGGAGCCTTGCAGTGTCTGCAATGGAAGACACTGTCATGCAGATTCGGGTGTCATCTGGAAAGGAAGACACGGTGCTGTGGCTGACATCCTTGTCTATGTCGGATATGAGGATGAGGAACAAGATGGGAGCTAGTACTGTGCCTTGTGGAACAGAGCTTTTCACCGTAGCTGCCTCGGACTTTACTCTGTTGACGACTACTCTCTGTGTTCTGTTAGTGAGGAAATTATAGATCCATCGACCCACTTTTCCTGTTATTCCTTTAGCACGCATTTTGTGCGCTATTACGCCATGGTCACACTTGTCGAAGACTTTGGCAAAGTCTGTATATATTACATCTGCATTCTTTTTGTCTTCTAGTGCATTTAGGACCTTGTCGTAGTGATCCAATAGTTGAGACAGACAGGAGCGACCTGTTCTAAACCCATGTTGCCCTGGGTTGTGTAACTGATGGGTTTCTAGATGGGTGGTGATCTTCCTTCTTAGGACCCTTTCAAAGATTTTTATGATATGGGATGTTAGTGCTATTGGTCTGTAGTTCTTTGCTGTTGCTTTACAGTAACAATTGTTACACTCTTACATTTGTAATATTATACATGTTACAATCTGACGTTTGTAATATTATACATGTTAAAGACTGACACTTGTAATATTATGCATATTGCAGTCTGACATGTGCAACATTATACATTTTACAGTCTGACACTTGTAATACTATACTTGTTACAGTCTGACAGTTGTAATATTATAGTTGTTTAGGTCTGTTATTTGTAATATTATACATGTTACAGTGTGATACTTGTAAAATTACACATGTTTCAGTCTGACAGGTGGCACTCGATGTATACACAAGGCTTATTCCTCTAAGAAAAAGGAGGAGTAGATGTAAAATAGAAAGAGACAGGCGCTCCCTTTACAGGCGACGGAAAAGAATAACAGAGCGGCTAACAGAGGTCAATATATCTGAAATGCGCAGGGAGACACTGGTCAGAGAAATAGCAAGCATCGAACTTAAGCTAAAAGAATCCTTCAGGAGTCAGGAATCGCGGGAAGAACTAAAAGCCATAAATGAAATCGAAAGAAACCCAAAGTATTTCTTCTCCTATGCCAAATCAAAATCGAGAACAACGTCCAGTATTGGGCCCCTACTTAAACAAGATGGGTCCTACACAGATGACAGCAAGGAAATGAGTGAGCTACTCAAGTCCCAATATGACTCAGTTTTTAGCAAGCCGCTAACCAGACTGAGAGTCGAAGATCAAAATGAATTTTTTATGAGAGAGCCACAAAATTTGATTAACACAAGCCAATCCGATGTTATCCTGACGCCAAATGACTTCGAACAGGCGATAAATGACATGCCGATGCACTCTGCCCCAGGGCCAGACTCATGGAACTCTGTGTTCATCAAGAACTGCAAGAAGCCCCTATCACGAACCTTTTCCATCCTATGGAGAGGGAGCATGGACACGGGGGTCGTCCCTCAGTTACTAAAAACAACAGACATAGCCCCACTCCACAAAGGGGGCAGTAAAGCAACAGCAAAGAACTACAGACCAATAGCACTAACATCCCATATCATAAAAATCTTTGAAAGGGTCCTAAGAAGCAAGATCACCACCCATCTAGAAACCTATCAGTTACACAACCCAGGGCAACATGGGTTTAGAACAGGTCGCTCCTGTCTGTCTCAACTACTGGATCACTACGACAAGGTCCTAAATGCACTAGAAGACAAAAAAAATGCAGATGTAATATATACAGACTTTGCAAAAGCCTTTGACAAGTGTGACCATGGCGTAATAGCGCACAAAATGCGCGCTAAAGGAATAACAGGAAAAGTCGGTCGATGGATCTATAATTTCCTCACTAACAGAACACAGAGAGTAGTCGTCAACAGAGTAAAGTCCGAGGCAGCTACGGTGAAAAGCTCTGTACCACAAGGCACAGTACTAGCTCCCATCTTGTTCCTCATCCTCATATCCGACATAGACAAGGATGTCAGCCACAGCACCGTGTCTTCCTTTGCAGATGACACCCGAATCTGCATGACAGTGTCTTCCATTGCAGACACTGCAAGGCTCCAGGCAGACATCAACCAAATCTTTCAGTGGGCTGCAGAAAACAATATGAAGTTCAACGATGAGAAATTTCAATTACTCAGATATGGTAAACATGAGCAAATTAAATCTTCATCAGAGTACAAAACAAATTCTGGCCACAAAATAGAGCGAAACACCAACGTCAAAGACATGGGAGTGATTATGTCGGAGGATCTCACCTTCAAGGACCTTAACATTATATCAATCGCATCTGCTAGAAAAATGACAGGATGGATAATGAGAACCTTCAAAACTAGGGAGGCCAAGCCCATGATGACACTCTTCAGGTCACTTGTTCTATCTAGGCTGGAATATTGCTGCACTCTAACAGCACCTTTCAAGGCAGGTGAAATTGCCGACCTAGAAAATGTACAGAGAACTTTCACGGCGCGCATAACGGAGATAAAACACCTCAATTACTAGGAGCGCTTGAGGTTTCTAAACCTGTATTCCCTGGAACGCAGGAGGAAGAGATACATGATTATATACACCTGGAAAATCCTAGAGGGACTAGTACCGAACTTGCACACGAAAATCACTCACTACGAAAGCAAAAGACTTGGCAGACGATGCACCATCCCCCCATTGAAAAGCAGGGGTGTCACTAGCACGTTAAGAGACCATACAATAAGTGTCAGGGGCCCGAGACTGTTCAACTGCCTCCCAGCACACATAAGGGGGATTACCAACAGACCCCTGGCAGTCTTCAAGCTGGCACTGGACAAGCACCTAAAGTCAGTTCCTGATCAGCCGGGCTGTGGCTCGTACGTTGGTTTGCGTGCAGCCAGCAGCAACAGCCTGGTTGATCAGGCGCTGATCCACCAGGAGGCCTGGTCACAGACCGGGCCGCGGGGCGTTAACCCCCGAAACTCTCTCCAGGTAAACTCCAGGTAAACAGGTAAAATATTATTCTAGTCCTAGTATTACAGTTGTAATATTATACTTGTTACAGGCACCTAAAATGGAGGAATATAGCAAATAATATTGTTGCAGTAATAACACCAGGAGGCAGCTCTGATGAAAACTCACACTCACACGAGCTTTTAAATCTCTGCACAAAATTCAATTTAAACCAGCAAATAATAGAGCCTACTAGAGTGGAGAATACACTAGACCTCATCTTCACTAACAATGATGATCTGATTAGAAATGTCACCATATCAAAAACAATATACTCAGATCACAACATTATTGTTCTCTATAAGGATTACAATGCTGAGTTTACAGAAATTTGGTTATTGTTTGGTTTACATGTAGTAAAATTGTGGCCCGGTGGTCTGGTGGCTAAAGCTCCCGCTTCACACACGGAGGGCCCGGGTTCGATTCCCGGGGGGTGGAAATTCCGACACGTTTCCTTACAACTATTGTCCTGTTCACCTAGCAGCAAATAGGTACCTGGGTGTTAGTCGACAGGTGTGGGTCGCATCCTGGGGGACAAGATTAAGGACCCCAATGGAAATAAGTTAGACAGTCCTCGATGACGCACTGACTTTCTTGGGTTATCCTGGGTGGCTAACCCTCCGGGGTTAAAAATCCGAACGAAATCTTATCTTATCTTATCTTATCTTATTACAGAGTGTACCACTAGAACGCTTAGCATGGCTAGGCATTTCGGGCATACTTAGTTTTATTCTTAATTGTAAAATATTACAAATTATGAGGTAAGTTGGTCTTATGGCTAAGTGACTAAATACTAGTTTATGAGTTTAGCAATGTGAATGCTTTTGTTTTGGCACAGTATATAGTTTCAGTATTGGAGTATCACATTATTCATTATTTTAAGACTGAGATTAATATTTCTGTTTATGGTCAAATGAGTGAGCGAGTGTAAGTGTGAACCACCAGGTGGTATTCGTGTAGTTAGTTGACGGGGTGTATCAGTGGTTCAGACATGTATGCATGGAGCCCCAGACCGACATAATGAGATTAGTCACGAGGGAGCATTCACCAAATGCCCGGTGGCCTGGTGGCTAAAGCTCTCACTTCACACATGGAGGACCTGGGTTCGATTCCCGGAGGGTGGATTATTATTATTATAATGAAAAAGAAGTGCTAAGCCACAAGGGCTATTCAGCGCTGCAGGGTAGTGAAGGAAGCGAGGGTATTGGATGGCAGAAGGGAGGAGGGACGATCAGTAGGTTACAGAAAAAAGTGGGGCAGGGGATAGTACAGGGGTAGAGGGCAGCAAGAGATTGAAGTAGAAAGGGCTGAAGGTTTCAGAATTTGTGAAGTAAGTCAGTTGTTGTCAAAAAGTCAATGAGAGAGTCCGGATGAAAGGTGTGCCCATCAGCGAGAAGGGAAGGTAAAGAGAGAGCAGCGGAGCGAATACGACGACGGAAGTAAATTCTGCGTGCTCGTTGATAAAGTGGGCTGTCCAACAGAATGTGGCTGACTGATAATGGAGCTTGGCAAGTCTGAAAAAGAGGAACAGGGCGCCTCTCCATGAGATATCCATGAGTAAGATGAGTATGGCCAATGCGAAGACGGGAGAGAGTGGTCTCCCAAGCTCGACACTGGTGATAAGAAGACGGCCAGTAACCTATACTTGGTTTAATAGACTGAAGTTTGTTGCCGAGCATAGTAGACCAACGGTGTTGCCAACGGGTGTGAAGGAGGGAAGATATTGCAGAAAATAGCCCATAAATGGAATGCCTCTATGTGAAACTGGTAGGTCATGTACTGCTGACCGCACAGCAGTGTCTGCCTGTTCATTGCCCTGTACGTCAACATGACCAGGGACCCAACAAAAAAGAATATCTTTATGCTTCGTAAAGATGCGGCATAGCCAAAGCTGGATACGGAGGACTAAGGGGTGATGTGTATTAAATTTCTGCATAGCCTGTAAAGCACTAAGGGAGTCTGAGACAACCACAAATGATGACATAGCCATAGATGCAATACGGATAAGTGCTGCAAGGATGGCATACAATTCTGCAGTAAAAACTACTAGCCGAAGATAGTAAATGCCCTTGTACGACGCTGTCCGGAAACACTGCTGCGAATCCTACACCATCAGAAGTCTTAGAGCCATCTATGTACACAGCAATGGCATGAGAATGAAAGTGAAAGTGGTCAAGAAAAAGAGAGCGGGAAGCTGGGCTTTCGAGCAAGGGAGAGAGAAAGAACAGACTCGAACAGCTGGAACTTCCCAGAGGGGTAGGGAAAAGTGAGATGCTACATAAACATAGAAAGGTGGTAATTGAAGAGAAGACAAGAGCGAATGAATTCGAAGAGAGAAGGGACGGAGTGAACAGGGGCGGCGAACAAATGAAGAATGTCTACTAATATCAGTGACCATTCTATAAATGGAAGGATTGTGGAGATCATGAGAGCGTACATAGTAGCGAAGGCAATGGGCATCACGGCGATTGGATAAGGATGGAACGTTCGCTTCTGCATAGAGGCTCTCGACAGGGGAAGAGCAAAAAGCACCAAGGCATAAACGTAATCCTTGGTGATGAATGGGGTTAAGGCTAGAGAGAGTAGCAGGAGATGCCGCTGAATAGATGTGGTCACCATAATCAAGTTTCGATAAAATAAGGGTGGAATGTAGGCGAAGGAGGGTTCGACAATCAGCTCCCCATGAAAGATGAGCAAGGGTTTTAAGAAGGTTCAGCCGGCTGTGACAAGTTGCTTCCAGAGAGGTAATGTGAGGTTTCCAGGATAACCTACGATCAAAGAGGAGGCCCAGAAACTTGACTGTATCACGTTCAGGGATACGAGAGCCATAGAGGAACAAAGGATGATCGGAGATGACAGAGCGTCTAGTGAAAGTAATTTGGTGGGTTTTAGTGCTGGAAAATTTAAACCCACGTGTGGTGGCCCAATGGGAAACACGGTCGACTGCATGTTGGAGAGAAACTGTAATGAGGTGACAGTCAGCGCCTGCACAGGCAATAGCAAAGTCATCAACATAGAGTGATGACCAAATATTTGATGGAAGACTAGAGGCCAAATCATTAATAGCAAGGAGAAAATTATTATTATTATAATCAAAAAGAAGCGCTATGCCACAAGGGCTATACAGCGCTGCAGGGTAGGGAAGGAATGAGGGTATTGGATGGCAGAAGGGAGGAGGGATGATCAGTAGGTTACAGAAAACAGCGGGGCAGGGGATAGTACAGGGGTAGAGGGTAGCAAGAGATTGAAGTAGAAAGGGCTGAAGGTATCAGAATTTGTGAAGTAAGTCAGTTGTTGTCAAAAAGTCAATGAGAGAGTCCGGATGAAAGGTGGGTCCATCAGTGAGAAGGGAAGATAAAGAGAGAGGAGTGGAGTGAAGACGACGACAGAGGTAAATTTTTCGTGCTCGTTGATAAAGTGGGCAGTCCAACAGAATGTGGCTGACTGATAATGGAGCTTGGCAATTCTCACAGAGAGGAGCAGTGCTCCTCTCCATGAGATATCCATGAGTAAGATGAGTATGGCCAATGCAAATATGGGAGAGAGTAGTCTCCCAAGCTCGACACTGGGGATAAGAAGACGGCCAGTAACCTATACTTGGTTTAAAAGATTGAAGTTTGTTGCCGAGCATAGTAGACCAACGGTGTTGCCAACGGGTGTGAAGTTGGGAAGATATTGCAGCAAAATAGTCCGTAAATGGAATATCTCTACATGAAACTGGTAGGTCATGTACTGCTGACCGCGCAGCAGTGTCTGCCTGTTCATTGCCCTGTATGTCAACATGACCAGGGACCCAACAAAAAACAATATCTTCATGCTTGGTAAAGATGCGGTGTAACCAAAGTTGGATACGGAGGACTAAGGGGTGAGGTGTATCAAATTTCTGTATAGCCTGTAAAGCACTAAGGGGGTCTGAGACAACCACAAATGATGTCACAGGCATAGATGCAATACAGATAAGTGCTGCAAGGATGGCATACAATTCAGCAGTAAAAATACTAGCCGAAGATAGTAAATGCTCTAGTATGACGCTGTCTGGAAACACTGCTGCGAATCCTACGCCGTCAGAAGACTTAGAACCATCTGTGTAGTCAGCAATGGCATGAGAATGAGAGTGAAAGTGGTCAAGAAAAAGAGAGCGGAAAGCGACCGTAGACAGTTGGGCTTTCGAGCAAGGGAGAGAGAAAGAACAGACTCGAACAGCTGGAACTTCCCAGGGGGGTAGGGAAAAGTGAGATGCTACATGAACATAGAAAGGTGGTAACTGAAGAGAAGACAAGAGCGAATGAAAGCGAAGAGAGAAGGGACGGAGTGAACAGGGGCGGCGAACAAATAAAGAATGTCTACTAATATCAGTGACCATTCTAAAAATGGAAGGATTACAGAGATCATGAGAGCGTACATCGTAGCGAAGGCAATGGGCATCACGGCGATCGGATAAGGATGGAACGTTCACTTCTGCATAGAGGCTCTTGACAGGGGAAGAGCGAAAAGCACCAAGGCATAAACGTAATCCTTGGTGATGAACGGGGTTAAGGCTAGAGAGAGTAGCAGGAGATGCCGCTGAATAGATGTGGTCACCATAATCAAGTTTCGATAAAATAAGGGTGGAATGTAGGCGGAGGGTTCGACGATCAGCTCCCCATGAAAGATGAGCAAGGGTTTTAAGAAGGTTCAGCTGGCTGTGACAAGTTGCCTTCAGAGAGGTAATGTGAGGTTTCCAGGATAACCTACGATCAAAGAGGAGGCCCAGAAACTTGACTGTATCACGTTCAGGGATACGGGAGCCATAGAGGTGCAAAGGATGATCTGTGATGACAGAGCGTCTAGTGAAAGTAATTTGGTGGGTTTCAGTGCTGGAAAATTTAAACCCACGTGTGGTGGCCCAATTGGAAACACGGTCGACTGCATGCTGGATAGAAACTGTAATGAGGTGACAGTCAGCGTCTGCACAGGCAATAACGAAGTCATCAACATAGAGTGATGACCAAATATTTGATGGAAGACTAGAGGCCAAATCATTAATAGCAAGGAGAAAAAGCGTTGTGCTCAGAACACATCCCTGGGGACACCTTCAGCTTGGATAAAGTCAGGGGAGAGCACATTATTAACCCAAACACGGAAATGCCTGTCAGTTAAAAAGTTCTCAAGGAAGGATGGTAGATTGCCTCGAAGGCCTAAGGAGTGGGCTTGGGCTAAAATATTATACCTCCAAGTTGTGTCATATGCCTTCTCAAGGTCAAAAAATATGGCAATAACTGAGTGGTTATTCACAAAGGCATTGCGAACATACGTATCCAAGCGTAGTAAGGGGTCTATGGTAGAACGTCCCTTACGAAATTCATATTGACGAGTGGAGAGACTGTTGTGTGTCTCTAAATACCACACTAAACGTCTATTTACTAAGCATTCCATCACTTTGCAAACTGCACTGGTTAGAGTAATGGGACAATAGTGGGAGGTTTCAAGTCCCGTAGTGCCTGGTTTGCGGAAAGGGAGAACAATGGCGGATTTCCACAGCTATGGAAGAACTCCTTGTGGCCAAATAAGATTGTAAAGGCGTAATATGACTGCAAGGGCTGACTGATGTAAATGTTGTAGCATACGAATGTGTATGTCGTCGTGCCCAGCTGCCGATGATCGGCAAGCTGAGTGTGTTGCCTCCAGTTCTTGAAGTGTAAAAGGCACATTATACTGTTCTTCTCTGAGAGAAGAAAAGTCCAAGGGTTCTAACTCTCTGGCAGACTTTGAGGAAAGAAATAAGGGGCATAGATGGAGTCCCTGAGAAATACGGACCAGATGATTGCCAATTTCATTGGCAACATCTAGTGGGTTTGCTATATCAACACAGGCAACCTGCAGAACAGGAGCCGTGTCAGGAGAATATTTACCACTCAGTTTTCGTACTTTTTTCCAGACTTCACTCATAGAGGAAGCAGAGGTGATGGTGGAGACATAATCTCGCCAGCAAGTGTGTTTAGCGTCACGGGTGACTCGGCGAGCAATCGCACACTTCTGCTTAAAATCAAGAAGTCTCTCTGTGGTTCTATTTTACCGGTACCTGCCCCATGCAGCGCGTTTCAAACGTACTGCACGAGCACAAGCAGGAGACCACCAAGGCACGCATTTCTGAGAATGCCTGCCCGAAGTTTAGGGTATAGAATGAGAAGCTGTGGTTAAAACGGAGGATGAGAAGAAGTGCAAAAGCTCATCGATAGCAGTGAAGGAATGGTGCGCTGTGAAGAAAGGAGTTGTGGAGATGGAGCAGAGGAGAGAGAAGGAGTGGAGGATGGATCAATGTTCATTGATGGTTTGGTCTCTGTAATATATTCAGAGATTGCTTCCAGTGTTTCAGAATTCAGAGACGTCGTGTGGGAGACAATATTGGAAATGGTAGGGGGAGGATGAGTAAAGATTGGAACTGTATTGGACTCTACCAAGGTAGGGGGGGCGAAAGGGTGGAGGAAACTAGAGAAGCGTGGAAGGGGACAGAAGAGGCAGAACCCTGTGAGGTGGCAGAAGAGGAAGAAACTTGGGAGGGAATAGGGGAGGAAGGTACAGTACGAGGAGGAGGGTGAACCTCTACACTTGTAACAGAGCCAGTGAGAGGGGGAGAACCAGGTACAGAGACAGGGAAGGTAAAATGAGGAGGTGGAAGATGGGTAGGAAGTGTTAACGAACCTTTTTTTGACTTTTGAGAAGTAGAGGGACGATTGGGGGTAGGTGTCATACGAGATCTCGTCGCTACTTAGGCTTGTGAGAGAGAACACGAAGAAGCGAGATCAGACTGAGGCGTTGAAGTAGGGATGTCTGAGCCGAGAACAGCAAAAGAATTAGATACAGGAGTGACTATGGGAGAGGTAACCACAGAGGTGGGTGCAGAAGATGGGATACCAGAAGTGGGGGGACGTTTTGAAACACGGGAATAAGAAACACGAGGTATAGTCTCCCTTGGAGGCAGAGATGAGAAACTGCCATGGCATAAGGGAGACCTTCTGCCTCTTTGAGGTAACGGATTTCCTACTCGTTTAAGTAGACTTGACAATGGCGAGAGTACGAAGGGTGAGCCTCATGACAATTAAGGCAAGAGTGAGGTCGATTGCAAGACGTATTAGAATGGTCATCTGCACCACAGACTGGGCATTCGGCGATAGATCTGCAATATTTCCCTGGATGGCCAAATCACCAGCAATTTCTACACTGTTGCGGTGTAGAGATCACCTTTCAAACTTGTAACCGATGTCCTGCTACATAAACTGAGGATGGGAGTTCACGGCTGTCAAAAGTTAAACAAGCCACATTGCTAGGGTATCGTCTCCGCCCATGGGAAGGAAGAACGTAAGTGTCTATCTTGAGGATTGGAAGATCTTGATGTTCCAGCTGTTCAAGAATGTCAGTGCCACATGTCTGGAAATTTTGTTGAATTATGGTATGGGGCAGAATGACGGTACCACTACAAGAATTGAGGGAATGATGTTTTTCAATAGTGACAGGAACAGTATCGATATGGGAAAGACGAGAAAGCTCATGAGCCTGGGTAGCATTCTGTACGGTGATGATGTGCGTACCACTCTTAAGAGCATGAAAAGAAATATCTTTACCAACATGGCATAGGAGTGCCTTGCCAGTACTGTGGTCAGTAAGATAGGCAGTAGAGGAAGTCGGTCGTAAAGTGGAGAATTTAGTCCATTGTGCAGTCTGAAACTGAGCGTGGAAAGGTAGTGAAGGATGTGTCGATCTTTTCTGAGAAGAACGAGAAGGTGGAGAAGTATCATCAGCAGGTAATTGTCGTTGGCGTTTAGGTGTGGGACCAGAGTTGGTCCGATGTGGAATGGGTCGGCGATTTGAAAATTGCCGCACCGTAGAGGGAGAGGCCGGAAGTATAGTCAGAGGAGAGCAAAGGTCAGATAAATCGAAGGAGTCAGTCGAGGCCTCAGTACCTGAAGTGGGTGAGGAAACAGCACCGGCAAGAGGTACAGAGGCATGAGGAGTGTCCGAAGAGTGGTCCAAAGACAAGGCAGGGTCAGAACGGGGTGCGGTATCAAGAACGGGCCCGGGGGTAGCAGGTTCATGGACTAGGGCTGCCATGGTTAGGTTACTTGTTTCTTTTTGTTTTTAAGAAGAAAAAAGAAAGAAGAAAAGAAAATGAAAATAAAAAAAAGAATAAAAAAAGGGGGGACCGGGGAGGGATAGTTGCTAGGAAGAATGACAGGGCCAGAAATCTCCCTCCGTGCCCAAGAGGACCTCAGCACCGCATGTAGCATAGATGCAGCATGGAACCCGTGCCATACCCTACCCATAATGCCAGTAAACCGGCAATCCGGGATAGCAACCTCACATCTGCCGAGCTACCTCTGTGGACAAATGAGAGGGCGGCTGGAAATCCACCACAAAGCATACCTCCTTCGGCCACCACCCCCGGAATCCGAAAGGTGGCTTTCAGAGATACACCCGTCGCCCGAGAGACACCCAAAGCCTCCCTCCGGGATACAGGAGAGGGATCTGGACATCCCCAGGCAATCCAGATTCCACGGCAAACTACACCACCGCCAAGAACCTCAACAGAGTGGGAAAGACCCCGGTACCCTTTCCCCTACCTAGGAACTAGCGTGCCTGTGGGAAAAAAAAACCCAAAGGCCAAAAAGGAAGGGCAAAAGGGAGGGGTGGGGAGGAAGAGGAGGAAAGGAAAAAGGGGAGGATGGGATAGGGAATGGGGGATTGGGGGGTAATTAGGTTTGGTCAGAGGAAGGAGACCGACATGTCTAATTCCTCAGACCAAGAGATTCTTCACCACGCCAAGGAGCCTTCCTTGAAGAGGTCCTATGCCAAATCAAAGTCGAGAACAATGTCCAGTATTGGGCCCCTACTTAAACAAGATGGGTCCTACACAGATGACTGCAAGGAAATGAGTGAGCTACTCAAGTCTCAATATGACTCAGTTTTTAGCAAGCCGCTAACCACACTGAGAGTCGAAGATCAAAATGAATTTTTTATGAGAGAGCCACAGAATTTGGTTAACACAAGCCTATCTGATGTTATCCTGACGCCAAATGACTTCGAACAGGCGACAAATGACATGCCCATGCACTCTGCCCCAGGGCCAGACTCATGGAACTCCGTGTTCATCGAGAACTGCAAGAAGCCCCTATCACGAGCCTTTACTATCCTATGGAGAGGGAGCATGGACTCGGGGGTCGTCCCACAGTTACTAAAAACGACAGACATAGCCCCACTCCACAAAGGGGGCAGTAAAGCAACAGCAAAGAACTACAGACCGATAGCACTAACATCCCATATCATGAAAATCTTTTAAAGGGTCCTAAGAAGCAAGGTCACCTTCTTCTTCTGATGATGACCAGAGCTTTGGTAAGATGGGTAAGGAAGAAGGATGGGTAAGGATGGAAATATTGGAAAAGGGTGGGAGGGGGGAGAGAGGTAGGATATAAAAGGTAAGTGGCCCAACCACTTTGGTGTAATTTAAAAAGTGTATGTGAAATGATAAGATATTCTTTAAGGGGGTATAATACTAACCCATCAGAGTCACATAGATATAACAGATATATAAGGACATGACTCTGAATTGGTAGTAATTATACAAGTAGCAATTGCTTTTTCCCTAATTGGGGGCGATGATTTTCTTAGTATACATAGAAGGGACCTGGTGGTACCCAATCTTCTTCATCAGGGAGGTTGCTCAATATCATGGGTCGATGGTAATCATCTTTATGACGGACCCTCTGTGGGAGAGTCATTCTTTGAGTCCTGTGAGGAGGAGTATTGATTATATAATCCGTGGTATTCACCACTTGTATAGGATGTTCTCTATCTGGCATGTATAGTTCTTGCATTGAATAGAGTTGTTTCTTTTTTAGAGTGTCGAGGCGTACATTTATGGCAGTTATATCTTGTTGTATGTGTAAATCTGCCATTTTAACTCTGTCTCTCCTCCTGGTATCGGTAATGAAGCGAAGAGCTCTATTCTGGACCCTTTGTAGCCGTAGCATGTTGGTCTTTGTTGTTAATGACATTGGGACACAAGGGTATTCGAGTATTGGTCTTATTATCATTTTATACAGATGTTTTTTGACATGTTGAGGGGCTTGATTGAATCGAAAGAGACTTTTAAGACCGGCTTTGGCTATGTTGATCTTTTTAGTTACATGAGATGTCGAGTGGAGTAGCCTGTCTATTTCATATCCCAAGATCTTGTTAGGGTTTCTAATGGCTACAGGTGTACCTCTGATGGAGATACCCCCTTTATCTTCAATTGTTGATGCAAAACATCCTATCGTGCTAACAAGGACCTTGTCAGGATTAGTCGTAATTCTCCATTTCTTTTCCCAATTGGATGTTCGACGAAGTTCAATATTCATTTTTTTCTATGACTCTCTCATACTTGTATTTTCCTGTTACCAGAGTTGATGAGACGACATGAATAACATCATCTGCAAACTGTGTCACAATTGTATCATTAACCCTTTGGGGGTTTCAGACGTACTTGTACGGCTTACGACCCAGGGTTTTTGACGTACTAGTATGCCTAAATTATAGCGCCCTCAAATCTAGTGAAAGAAAGCTGGTAGGCTTACATATGAAAGAATGGGTCTATATGGTCAGTGTGCACAGTAAAAAAAAATCCTGAAGCACACAGTGCATAATGAGAAAAAAAAAACTTTGACTGTGTTTTTGGATTAAAACAGTGACTTTGCACTGTATTTTCGTATGGTATTTATTGTTGTATTCTAGTTTTCGTGGTCTCATTTTATAAAATGGAAGACATAGTACAGAAATTGGGATGATTTTGACTGGTTTTACAATGAAAAGTACCTTGAAATTGAGCTCAAAGTAGCAGAAATGATCGATTTTTACCAAAGTTCAAAAGTAAACAAATCATGCCAAGCGTCCAATACACATCAACTGGTGAGTCTAATATTCTTTCACAAGTGCGAGGATATTATTTATACCATTTCTACACTAATGCAGTAGTCTGCATAACAGTAAATCTTCTATTTTTTGTAAGAATAAAAATTCAAAGTGGAAAGCCAAAGAAATATAAGAGGGGCCTGGGGATGTGACTAACAAACAAAGAACTTCTTATTTTAGTGCCAGGAATGTCTTTCGTGTTTATTCTGGATCCTATTCGGAAATTGGCATCTTTTGAAATAAGTGTGAAATTGGCAAAATTGCTAAATTCTGACCACTTCATTGGATAGTTAAAATTGGTAAATGGGTGGTTTCTTGTACTCATTCGATAGAAAAAATGGAGTTCTATCGAATTAGTTATGATTTTTGTCGACTAATACACTGAAATTGGCCGAAAATAGGGCTCAAAGTGGGCAAAATCACCGATGCGTAAACATCGGCGAGACCGTTAACTTCGCAAAAGCATAATTCCTTAAGTTTTCCATCAAATTTCATACTTTTGGTGTCATTATGATCGGGAAAAGATTCTCTATCTTTTCATAAGATTTTTTTTTTTTTTTTGAAATTTGGCCGACCCTGAGAACAAGTCTCTGAGAGGGCCTGTCGACCCCCAAAGGGTTAAACTCTGGTTGAGGAAGGTCATTCACATAAATGTTGAACAGAAGTGGACTGAGACAAGAACCTTGTGGGACACCAGCTGTCGGTAT
Source organism: Cherax quadricarinatus (assembly GCF_038502225.1). Taxonomy (NCBI): domain Eukaryota; kingdom Metazoa; phylum Arthropoda; class Malacostraca; order Decapoda; family Parastacidae; genus Cherax; species Cherax quadricarinatus. Next base: position 11,562,528 of record NC_091391.1, read on the forward strand.
AAAAGGCTCTGCCGATCTGCCATGAAAGGTGGGAATGATTTTTCTTTGAGTTAAGAAATTATATATTACTCTGAGAAAAGTCCAGTTATGGTCTGGTAGGTCAATGAGTTTGTATATAAGGCCATCATGCCATAAGCTATCAAAAGCTTTATGAACATCTCTGGTGGCAATTAAGGCAAGATTCCCTTGATGCTTTAGACTTGCTACAGTATCGAAAATTACATTTATTGCATGATTGGTACCTCTATGTGTTCTAAAGCCAAATTGTTTTTCAGTAAAAAAGTGATTAAACTCCAGCGCGACAGAGTGTCAGCGTGCCTCGTTGTGCTCCGGGTTTTCTCGAGTTTTCAAGGTCGCTCTTACGTGCTAGAACTTTAATTTGTGTCATCAATCCTATACGATACATCCCTCTAGCGCCTGAAACCAATCTTGGGCGGAAAACATTATATACTGAGTCAAAAAAGGAGAATTAGTGTGCACTATCTAGCAGAGTTTACTGCCAGAGGGGAATCATAGGCCTGTGTCCCGTGTGAAAAAAATAATAATAATTGAACTTTTCGTGTCAGAGGAAAGAAAGTCTCCCTGATAACATTGAGTATATGTTGTGTATAGTGTATACTACAGTGGCTCCCTAGTATATTGATGATAAAGGCAAAAGTGTCATTTGAAAACAGGTGAATTTGTAAATGAAGTGATAAGCTTATAGAGGCAGGTGCCAGAAGTCGCCAGAAACTTACCACAGGTCAGCTGTTTTAATAATCTTCCTGGCCTGGTAGTGTACTCGCATATAATCTAGGGATACCAGTGAATAGCAGAATACAGTGTTGTAGTAGCAACTAACCAGTATTATAATGGTACTTAGTGGAGTGGAGTGACTTTCATTAGTTTCTTTTTTCTTGAAATACCAGACGTATACTGTGAATTTCATATAACCTGTAGTTACCAGCGGTCGCAATATACACAACGAGAAGCAAATATTACTACAGAAAAAGCGTCCTTCCTCCAAAATTTCCACCAGTCAACTATAGTGAAAATATAGCATTTATTGTGGTGGAGACGGAAAAAAAATAGAAAAGCTAGATACAGCGATTGATAAACAAGGGTGGAGGTCGACCGTTCATCATTGTAGGAGCTGCCAGCAGTCACCGGTTTCTTCAACACGCAAGTTATACTTTTGTATCAATCAAATCACATATTACTCGGGTAGATAATTTCCAGTAGATCCTTCATGGGTTAGCCCAAATCACCGACCAGTATGTTTTAAATAAGCGACCCACTGATCAGATCAGATCGACTGGTCCGAACCCTTGACTGGTCCGAACCCTTGACTGGTCCGAACCCTTGACTGGTCCGAACCCTTGACTGGTCCGAACCCTTGACTGGTTTCAAACGGTTTCGTTGGACAATAAAGCAGACTGTAAACGGATGGGGTTGTAGGCGCCCTTATAAACACAAACATGAAATATATATCAGGAACGTGCACGGTAAGCTGTCCAATATACAAAAACAGTTAGAAACAGAAATACAAATAGCTAGAGCTTCATTTAAGGAGGTTATTAATAGAATATTCAAGAGGTTGCTAGTAGAATTGCAGTAAATCAACCATTCAAATCATTATGAAGCTGTGTGTAGTCTGTGGTCAGTCAAACAAACGGGCTTCCACATGGGTAAATTGTCATTTTTGTGGAAATTGGTGTCACGCCCCTTGTGCAGATATCCAAGAACTAGCTACAAGCAGTGTTAAAACAGGGAAGTGTTTTTGGGTATGCCCAAATGAGATAAATCTGTGGACTAAAATCACAAGGGTATTAAAAGAGGACAACATCAAAGCTGCTTTCATAGAAAACCTGGAAGCTTTCTACAACAGATGGGAACATAAAAAGTCTGGGCTGAATGGTACTGCCCTTGATACTGGCCATGTAGTCAGAAACTGTAAGGCTGGAGATGAAGTCCTGGTAGTCAGTAAATGTGGGGCTGATAGTGCTGTCCTGGGAGACAGTAATGGTGAAGCTGGAGGTGCTGTCCTGGGAGACAGTAATGGTGAAGCTGGAGGTGCTGTCCTGGGAGACAGTAATGGTGAAGCTGGAGATGCTGTCCTGGGAGACAGTAATGGAGAAGCTGGAGTTTTTGTCCAGGTAGTCGGGAATTATACGCAGGAAGGAATACATATAAATGACCTCATAGTGGACAGGAGCCATAGTAGGGAAACAAGTGTAGTCAAAGATAAGATAAAACCAATATTGCAAACTAGAAATACCGCAGGAAATAGCAAACAAGAGGACTCCACTAGCAATAGTGAGGATATATTACCAAAAACAACTGGTGGGAGCTCCATTGTTGGTGCTAGGGAGGATAGAAGTAAGACAGGGAAACATGCAAAAACAGGGAATACAGTCACAGAAACCCAAGGCAAACGGAAACCAAGCCTGTGCACATACTATGCCCTTGGTATCTGCTGGCATGGGAAATCTGGAAAAACAGAAGGGACGTGCAACTATGACCACCCTAGAAAATGCCATGCCCATATGACAACAGGAAAATGCAAACTCCCTTCCTGTAAGCTTTTTCACCCTGAACTGTGTACCTCTTCAGTACAGGAAAGACTGTGCTATAACTTAAATTGCCAGGCATACCATCTAAAGGGGACAAAAAGATACAAAACATCCAGGCCATGGGAAAACCTGGGTAGCCACAGCCACTCAAGAGGAAGAGGTTTTTTAGTGCCAGGAAGGAAAAAAAACTGGCAGGAAATGGCAGAAATCGTACACTAAATCCAGTCATTCCTGGAGTGGAACCACAGTCGATGGCCTCCACTCCAAACCAACAGATACAGATACTAATGCCGGAAAAAAAATCCCCCCCCAGTACCAACAATACCACCAGTCCGATAACATTCTTCTTTGCAAATATACAGGGTCTAAAGCCAGCAAAAAACAACAAAATACCTTTCATCCGTGGACTGCTTGCAGAGGCAAAGGCAATGTTCGCGGCTTTCACTGAGACTCACATAAAGGATCACTTGGACAACGAAATATGGATCCCAGGTTACAACCTATACAGATGTGACAGAGTGAACAGGCAAAAGGGGGGGGGGGTTGGCCTGTACATTGCAGAGTCACTTGTTTGCACAGAACTGCTTAATGCCTCAAATGATGCAGTGGAAGTTTTAGCAGTAAAGGTCGAGAACCGAAACCTAGTCATTGTGGTAGTCTACAAGCCTCCGGATGCAACATCCCAGCAATTCCAGGAACAGCTGTTAAAAATTGACCACTGTCTGGAAAATCTTCCAGCTCCTGCACCCAACATCTTGCTCCTGGGGGATTTCAACTTAAGGCACCTAAAATGGAGGAATATAGCAAATAATATTGTTGCAGTAATAACACCAGGAGGCAGATCTGACGAAAACTCACACTCACACGAGCTTTTATTAAATCTCTGCAAAAAATTCAATTTAAACCAGCAAATAATAGAGCCTACTAGACTGGAGAATACACTAGACCTCATCTTCACTAACAATGATGATCTGATAAGAAATGTCACCATATCAAAAACAATATACTCAGATCACAACATAACTGAGGTTCAGACATGTATGCGTGGAGCCCCAGACCGACATAATGAGACTAGTCACGAGGGAGCATTCACCAAATTCAACTTCAATAACAAAAACATAAAGTGGGACCAAGTAAACCAAGTCCTAACCGATATAAGCTGGGAAGATATACTAAGTAACACAGACCCCAACTTATGCCTAGAACAGATTAACTCGGTGGCACTCGATGTATGCACAAGGCTTATTCCTCTAAGAAAAAGGAGGAGTAGATGTAAAATAGAAAGAGACAGGCGCTCCTTTTACAGGCGACGAAAAAGAATAACAGAGCGGCTAAAAGAGGTCAATATATCTGAAATGCGTAGGGAGACACTGGTCAGAGAAATAGCAAGCATCGAACTTAAGCTATAAGAATCCTTTAGGAGTCAGGAATCGCGGGAAGAACTAAAAGCCATAAATGAAATCGAAAGAAACCCAAAGTATTTCTTCTCCTATGCCAAATCAAAATCGAGAACAACGTTCAGTATTGGGCCCCTACTTAAACAAGATGGGTCCTACACAGATGACAGCAAGGAAATGAGTGAGCTACTCAAGTCCCAATGTAACTCAGTTTTTAGCAAGCCGCTAACCAGACTGAGAGTCGAAGATCAAAATGAATTTTTTATTACGGAGCCACAAAATTTGATTAACACAAGCCTATCCGATGTTATCCTGACGCCAAATGACTTCGAACAGGCGATAAATGACATGCCCATGCACTCTGCCCCAGGGCCAGACTCATGGAACTCTGTGTTCATCAAGAACTGCAAGAAACCCCTATCACGAGCCTTTTCCATCCTATGGAGAGGGAGCATAGACACGGGGGTCGTCCCACAGTTACTAAAAACAACAGACCCCACTCCACAAAGGGGGCTGTAAAGCAACAGCAAAGAACTACAGACCAATAGCACTAACATCATATATCATAAAAATCTTTGAAAGGGTCCTAAGAAGCAAGATCACCACCCATCTAGAAACCCATCAGTTACACAACCCAGGGCAACATGGGTTTAGAACAGGTCGCTCCTGTCTGTCTCAACTATTGGATCACTACGACAAGGTCCTAAATGCACTAGAAGACAAAAAGAATGCAGATGTAATATATACAGACTTTGCAAAAGCCTTCGACAAGTGTGACCATGGCGTAATAGCGCACAAAATGCGTGCTAAAGGAATAACAGGAAAAGTCGGTCGATGGATCTATAATTTCCTCACTAACAGAACACAGAGAGTAGTCGTCAACAGAGTAAAGTCCGAGGCAGCTACGGTGAAAAGCTCTGTTCCACAAGGCACGGTACTCGCTCCCATCTTGTTCCTCATCCTCATATCCGACATAGACAAGGATGTCAGCCACAGCACCGTGTCTTCCTTTGCAGATGACACCCGAATCTGCATGACAATGTCTTCCATTGCAGACACTGCAAGGCTCCAGGCAGACATCAACCAAATCTTTCAGTGGGCTGCAGAAAACAATATGAAGTTCAACGATGAGAAATTTCAATTACTCAGATATGGTAAACATGAGGAAATTAAATCTTCATCAGAGTACAAAACAAATTCTGGCCACAAAATAGAGCGAAACACCAACGTCAAAGACCTGGGAGTGATCATGTCGGAGGATCTCACCTTCAAGGACCATAACATTGTATCAATCGCATCTGCTAGAAAAATGACAGGATGGATAATGAGAACCTTCAAAACTAGGGAGGCCAAGCCCATGATGACACTCTTCAGGTCACTTGTTCTATCTAGGCTGGAATATTGCTGCACACTAACAGCACCTTTCAAGGCAGGTGAAATTGCCGACCTAGAAAATGTACAGAGAACTTTCACGGCGCGCATAACGGAGATAAAACACCTCAATTACTGAGAGCGCTTGAGGTTCCTAAACCTGTATTCCCTGGAACGCAGGAGGGAGAGATACATGATTATATACACCTGGAAAATCCTAGAGGGACTAGTACCGAACTTGCACACGAAAATCACTCACTACGAAAGCAAAAGACTTGGCAGACGATGCACCATCCCCCCAATGAAAAGCAGGGGTGTCACTAGCACGTTAAGAGACCATACAATAAGTGTCAGGGGCCCGAGACTGTTCAACTGCCTCCCAGCACACATAAGGGGGATTACCAACAGACCCCTGGCAGTCTTCAAGCTGGCACTGGACAAGCACCTAAAGTCAGTTCCTGATCAGCCGGGCTGTGGCTCGTACGTTGGTTTGCGTGCAGCCAGCAGCAACAGCCTGGTTGATCAGGCTCTGATCCACCAGGAGGCCTGGTCACAGACCGGGCCGCGGGGGCGTTGACCCCCGGAACTTTCTCCAGGTAAACTCCAGGTAATTCCAGAGAGGCCAGCGGCTCTATTGCGCATTCTTCCAATAACCTGACTCATCTCTAGTAATGTAATAGGTCTAGTAAGCGGGTGGGTATCTTCAAGAGTTGAAGTATCGATGGAAGGTAGTGGTTGTAGATCATCCAAGTTCTCATCTCTCCATTCATTTACCAACCGATAATGATTATTGTTAAATTGACGATTGTTATGGTGGGAGAGAATTTTCTCCCATACATCACCCATCAGATTAGCCTGGTCCTGTGGATCGTCAAGTTTAATTTCAACATCTTCATTATCCTCATCAGTGAAGGTATGAACTAGGTAGTTAGGAGCCTTGTGCTTTGCCCCTAAAAGTTGTCGGATCTTACTCCAAAATTTTGCTGGTTCACGTTTGTACTGATTAGCTTGAAGAACTAGCAATTTCCATAAGTCCCGTTTGTGATGACTAATCATATTAATTAATTCTTGCCTTAATCGGTGCAGTGTAGCTGCTGGTGGTTGTCGCATTTGAAGATGCCTTCGACATTCTGCTTGATAATTTCTTAAATTGTCTCTAATTTCCCTAGTAGGTTTATATTGTTGGTAAATCTTTGTGGAAACTAATTGACAAGTTGCATTAGTAGCTTCAATTATTCGATTATGCAGGGACCTGATTGCATCATCAATTGCACTGGAAGGTAGATTTTCCAATGACACAATTTCATCCTCACCCAGATATGCCCTGAAGGGGTCAAATCCTAGGGTGTTAAGATTGGGTTTAGGAGTTACAGGTATTCTAAATGGAGAAGTTTGTAGTTGTATTATAACAGGGATATGGTCAGATCCTACGTTTCCACCAGGAGATATACGACAGTGAAAGATGTCACAGTCTCTGTCAGTACTATATCTGGTGTCCCTGGATGAGGTCCAATGTTCGATTTAAAGAATGTGCCTTGAAATGACAAGTTTCTAGCTGTCATGATATTAATGAGTTGTTTTCCTTTTAAGTCACCCAGTGGAATACCAGCTCCACAGTTGAAGAGGGCAGGGTGATGAGCATTAAAATCTCCAGCTAGAATTGTTGGAATATTTCTGCTTAATATCCTATGTAGAGGAATTGACTCTATATATTGTTGTCTCGGGGGAAAATATCCAGTTCCTATCACTAGTTGTCCATGAGACGTTGTCATTTCTATTGCCAGAATGTTATCTTCATCAACATGAATATTTTTAAATGTATAGCCTAATTTAACTAAGATGGCTACACCACTAAAGGGTCCTCTCGATTTCTCCACAGTACAGTAACCACGTAATTTAATATGTTGATCAACTCTTGCAGCTGTCTCGTTCAAAAGTATAACATCGGGATTGTAATTATGTAGTTCAACCTCAAGAAGGTAACGGTTATTAAAGAAATGTTGAACATTAAGTTGGAAAATTGTAATCCCCATTATTTCTTGCACTTCGCTCGTGTACTGCGGACTGAACGCCTGCAAGTAGTATCATGTGTGGTATCCACACTATTCCTGCTGGACTCGTCAAGGGGAGGAGGGAACTTCTGCGTAGGTGCTTATGTATTAAAAATGCCATCATCTTCACTAGAGGTAGTAATATTAACAGATTCATTAGAATCGTTAGAGTCATCATCAGAAAACGGAGGTATGATATTCCCAGTTACAGGAAGCAGAGGCTCGTGAGAGTTAATGGGAGACTGTGGAGGCTCCAAGGGAAAATTAGGTAGGCAAGGTGAGTTACCCTGGGAAAGTTCCTGTTCAACAGGATCAGCTTCAATAGCGGGAGAGTAGGCACCAATTTCTGGGGCATTGTTATGTTCAGGTGTTGACTTATTGGGTTGAGGGGAGTTGACAACCTGGGTATGCAAGGTGGGCGATCCCTGGGCCAGGGATGACTTAGGGTTATTTTTAGATGTAGAGTAGGGTACATACTTCTTGTTATGAGAAGGCTGGGTCATAATGGCCTTCACATTTTCTGGGATAGTGATGGGAGTGATCCCATTAGCCATTAACAGATCATTTAAAACCTGAGAGCAGAGTTGAATGTCACCACCTGCTATGTCTTTGGCCATCATATACATTAGTTGTGCTCTCGTCATATCCCCGGCTGTGGATACCTGAGACATAGATGAGACTGAACCTTGTTGTTGCGTTTGTGTATGTTGTAGGTGAGGGTTAGATTGGGGCGCTCCAAGAGGGGCAGAATTCCAAACATTGGAACCATTGGTAGAGACCTGAGGAGTCCCACTTGATCCAGGCAGAGCTGGGAAGGAAGTTTGGGACATCGTTGGTGGTGCCTGGGGAGTGGTCTTCTTTGAAGTGGATAGTTTCTTGGCTTCAATAATTTTCTGCATTTCCTTTTTCCTTTCAGGACAAATAGCAGAAACAGCATGATGTTTTCCGTTGCAGAGGACACATTTGGATGTATTTTTATTATTACAATCTCGATAAGAATGTTGGCCAGAGCAAATGCTACAAATTTGCCCTTGAGTACTGCATTTGTTGGTGTTATGACCAAAGGCATAACATTTAAAACATTGTGTCACACTGACAAATCGTTCAAGAGAGATTTGGTCAGGTGTACATCTGGTGCCAAAACATTTGAAGCCATTTCGACACACAAGTTTGGCCTCCTCAGGTGTCTCAAGTATTAATTTTAAGGTTACCTTGTTGTTGTTAGGATTAGAGAATTTATGTGCTTCTACAGCCCTAAATTCAGAATTCTCTGTATTAATGTCCTCAACAATTTCATTCACAGTGCTATGTTTCATAAAACTGTTGATTCTTGCCACAAACACAGTCCTCTGAGCTTGATAGCTCTCAGATACAACTGGGGTAACACCAGAAGTCTTCAGTTTTTCAAGGACATCATGCCTCAGCAGTTGAAGTAACTCTTCTTCCGAAGAGAGGAGAAGTACTGCTCCAGCGTGGGTTTGAAAAACATCCACTGGAGCAACAGTTGAGTTCGAGCAAATACATGCTAGAATTTCTTTCATTGACATTTGGTTTCCATCAATACGTAATCTTACACGTATCCTCGCCATGATGTCTAGGAAGGAACATCTGGCAGAGGAGATCTTAACAAAAAAGGGATCTTTCCTTAATGTTAATCTGACATCCTATTTCAGCTGACTGATGAAGGTCAGCCCCTAAAATAGCCTACCCTCGAGGAGTGAAGGGAAAAGGGCCCAAGGCAAAGATAGGCCGGATTTTAAAAAAACACACGGGCTACCAGATAGTCAAAATGCCTTGTGTTAACTCGCCAAAGCGAAGTTGCCGAAAAAGAAGAAGATAGGAAAGTCAGAAGGATAGCAATGTATGAAGTGTGTTAAGTGTGTGGGCCAGTGTTGATGTTCGGGTGAGGGGAGGATGGGGAAGGATGGGGGGATGGGAATGAGAGGGGTGAACAAGCAAGCAAGTCACCGCCTACCCTCTTGATGGGATGGGGCTCGAAGTGACTGCAAGCAAGTTTCCTCTCAGCTCTGGTGAAGAATTACTCAGGATAACTCAAGAAAAATCTCGAGCAACAGTGTTCAGAGTTGCTCAGCTGAAGAGCAGGAACGACGACGTCTTCTCTCCACGGTGGCTGGGCTGCAACTCCTACCGCAAGGTCACCTCCCATCTAGAAACCCATCAGTTACACAACCCAGGGCAACATTGGTTTAGAACAGGTCGCTCCTGTCTGTCTCAACTTTTGGATCACTACGACAAGGTCCTAGATGCACTAGAAGGCAAAAAGAATGCAGATGTAATATATACAGACTTTGCAAAAGCCTTCGACAAGTGTGACCATAGCGTAATAGCGCTCAAAATGTGTGCTAAGATAAGATAAGATAAGATAAGATTTCGTTCGGATTTTTAACCCCGGAGGGTTAGCCACCCAGGATAACCCAAGAAAGTCAGTGCGTCATCGAGGACTGTCTAACTTACTTCCATTGGGGTCCTTAATCTTGTCCCCCAGGATGCGACCCACACCAGTCGACTAACACCCAGGTACCTATTTGCTGCTAGGTGAACAGGACAACAGGTGTAAGGAAACGTGTCGGAATGTTTCCACTCGCCGGGAATCGAACCCGGGCCCTCCGTGTGTGAAGCGGGAGCTTTAGCCACCAGGCCACCGGGAATAACAGGAAAAGTCGGTCGATGGATCTATAATTTCCTCACTAACAGAACACAGAGAGTAGTAGTCAACAGAGTAAAGTCCGAGGCAGCTAGGGTGAAAAGCTCTGTTCCACAAGGCACAGTACTCACTCCCATCTTGTTCCTCATCCTCATATCTGACAAAGACAAGGATGTCAGCCACAGCACCGTGTCTTCCTTTGCAGATGACACCCGAATCTGCATGACAGTTCTTCCATTGCAGACACTGCAAGGCTCCAGGCGGACATCAACCAAATCTTTCAGTGGGCTGCAGAAAACAATATGAAGTTCAACGATGAGAAATTTCAATTACTCAGATATGGTAAACACGAGGAAATTAAATCTTCATCATAGTACAAAAAAATTCTGGCCACAAAATAGAGCGAAACACCAACGTCAAAGACCTGGTAGTGATCATGTCGGAAGATCTCACCTTCAAGGACCATAACATTGTATCAATCGCATCTTCTAGAAAAATGACAGGATGGATAATGAGAACCTTCATAACTAGGGAGGCCAAGCCCATGATGACACTCTTCAGGTCGCTTGTTCTATCTAGGCTGGAATATTGCTGCACACTAGCAGCACCTTTCAAGGCAGGTGAAATTGCTGACCTAGAAAAAGAACAGAGAACCTTCTCGGCGCGCACAACGGAGATAAAACACCTCAATTACTGGGAGCGCTTGAGGTTCCTAAACCTGTATTCCCTGGAACGCAGGTGGGAGAGATACATGATTATATACACCTGGAAAATCCTAGAGGGACTAGTACCGAACTTGCACACGAAAATCACTCTCTACGAAAGCAAAAGACATGGCAGACGATGCAACATCCCCCCAATGAAAAGCAGGGGTGTCACTAGCACGTTAAGAGACCATACAATAAGTGTCAGGGGCCCGAGACTGTTCAACTGCCTCCCAGCATACATAAGGGGGATTACCAGCAGACCCCTGGCAATATTCAAGCTGGCACTTGACAAGCCCCTAAAGTCGGTTCCTGACAAGTCGGGCTGTGGCTCGTACGCTGGTTTGCGTGCAGTCAGCAGTAACAGCCTGGTTGATCAGGCTCTGATCCACCAGGAGGAATGGTCACAGACCGGGCCGCGGGGGCGTTGACCCCCGGAACTTTCTCCAGGTAAACTCCAGGTATGACATTTGTAATATTATACATGTTAAAATCTGACATTTGCAATATTACACATGTTACAGTCCGACACTTGTAATATTATACATGTTACAGGCTTACATTTGTAATATTATACATGTTGCAGTCTGATTCTTGTAAAATTTTTCATCTTACACTCTGTCACTTGTAATATATACTAGTTACAGTCTGACATTTGTAATATTATGCATGTTACACTCTGACACTTGCTATATTATACATGTTACAGTCTGACACTTGTAATATTACATGTTAGAGTCTGACACTTGTAATATTATACATGTTACAGTCTGACATTTGTAATGTTATACTTGTTACAGTGTGACATTTGTAATATTATACATGTTACAGTCTGACACTTGTAATATTATACATGTTACACTCTGACACTTGTAACATTAAACATTTTACTGTCTGACGCTTGTTATATTTGTTACAGTCTGACACTTGTAAAATTATGCTTGTTATAGTCTGACATTTGTAATATTATACATGTTACAGTGTGACCCTTGTAATGTTATACATGTTACAGAGTGACACTTGAAAAATTAAAAATGTTACAGTCTGGCACTTGTAATATTATACATGTTAAAATCTGACACATGTCATATCATCCATGTTACAGTCAGACATTTGTAATATTATACATGTTACAGTCTGACACTTGCAATATTATACATGTTACAATCTGACACTTGCAGTATTATACATGTTACAGTCTGACACTTGTGACATTATACAAGTTACAGTCTGACACTTGTAGTATTACACTTGTTACAGTCTGACATTTGTAATATTATACATGTTACAATCTGACATTTGTAACATTATACATTCTAAAGTCTGACACTTGTAACATTATACATGTTACAGTCTGACACTTGAATATTATACTTGTTATAGTCTTACACTTCTGATATTATACTTGTTATAGTCTGTTATTTGTAATATTATACATGTTACAGTCTGACACTTGTAAAATTATACATGTTACGGACTGACAATTGTAATATTATTCTTGTCACAGTCTTGCACTTGTAATATTATACTTGTTACAGTCTGACATTTGTAATATTATACATGTTAAAGTCTGACACTTATGATATTATACATGTTACAGACTGATATTTGTAATATTATACATGTTACAGTCTGACATTTGTAATATTATATATGTTACAGTCTGACACTTGTAAAATTATACATCTTACACTCTGATACTTGTAATATATACTTGTAACAGTCTGACATTTGCCATATTGTACATGTTACACTCTGATGCTTGTAATATTATACATGTTGCAGTCTGACACTTGTAACATTATACATGTTACAGTCTGACATTTGTAATGTTATACATTTTACAGTGTGACTTTTGTAATATACATGTTACAGCGTGACCCTTGTAATATTATACATGTTACAGTGTGACACTTGAAAAATTATACATGTTTGAGTCTTACTCTTGTAATATTAAGCATGTTACAGTCTGACACTTGTAGTATCATATATGTTACAGTCACACACTTGCAATATTATATATGTTACAGTCTGGCACTTGTAATATTATACAAGTTACAGTCTGAGATTTGTAATATTATACATGTTACAGTCGGACCCTTGTAATATTATACATGTTACAGACTGATGCTTGTAATATTCTTCATGTTACAGTCTAACATTTGTAATAGTATACATGTTACAGTCTGACACTTGTAATATTATACTTGTTACACTCTCACATTTGTAATATTATACATGTTACAGTCTGACACTTGAAAAATTATACTTAATACAGTTTGACACTTGTAATATTATACATGTTTCAGACTGACTTTTTTAATATTATGCACGTTACACTCTGAGACTTGTAGAAATATGCACTTTACAGTCTGACACTTGTAATATTAATAATGTTACCGTCTGACATTTGTAATATTATACATGTTACTGTCTGATGCTTGTAATATTATAAATGTTACAGACTGATGCTTGTAATATTATATATGTTATAGTCTAACATTTGTAAAATTATACATGTTACAGTCTGACGCTTGTAATTTTATTTATGTTACAGTCTAACACTTTTAATATTATTCGTTTTCAGTCTGCCACTTTTAATATTATACTTGTTACACTCTGACATTTGTAATATTATACATGTTACAGCATGACATGACACTTGTAATGTTATGTACGTTACAGTCGGACACTTGAAATATTATACTTGTTACTTTCTCACATTTGTAACAATGTGTGTTGCAGTCTGACACTTGCAATATTATTCATGTTACAGTCTGACATTTGTAATATTATACTTATTACAGTCTGACATTTGTAATATTATACATATTACAGTCTGAAACTTGTAATGATATACAGGATACAGTCTGTCATTTGTAACATTATACATGTTACAGTCCGACACTTGTAATATTACACTTTTAGCAGTCGGACATTTGTAATATTGTACATGTTACAGTCTGACACGTTAACATTATTTATGTTACAGTCTGACACTTGTAATATTATACTTGTTATAGTCTGACATTTGTAATATTATACATGTTATGGTGTGACCCTTGCAATATTATACATGTTACAATATGACAGTTGTAATATTATACATTTTACTATCTGACACTTGTAATATCACACATGTTACAGTCAGTCACTTGTAACATTATGCATGTCAAAGTCTGACACTTGTAATATTATACATGTTACAGTCTGACACAGGTAATAATATACATGATACAGTCTCTCATTTGTAACATTATGCATGTTACAGTCTGACACTTGTAATATTATATATGTCATATTCTGAAATTAGTAATGTTTTATATGTTACGGTCTGACACTTGTAATATTATACACGATACAGTCTGACACTTGTAATATTATGCTTGTTACACTCTTACATTTGTAATATTATACATGTTACAGTCTGACACTTGTAATATTACACATGTTACACTCTGACACTTGTAATATGTTACAGTCTGACACTTGTTATATTATACTTGTTGCAGTCTGACACTTGTAATATTATACTTGTTATAGCCTGACATTTGTAATATTATACATGTTACGGTGTGACCCTTGCAATATTATACATGTTACAATCTGACACTTGCAATATTATACATGTTACTATCTGACACTTGTAATATCACATATGTTACAGTCAGACACTTGTAATATTATACATGTTACAGTCTGACACTTGTAATATTATACTTGTTACAGTCTAACGTTTGTAATGTTATATATGTTACACTATGACACTTGTAATGTTATACATGTCACAGACTGACACTTGTAATATTATACATGTTACAGTCTGACATTTGCAATATTATTCATGTTACAGACTGACACTTGTAATATTATTATTATTATTATTATAAAAAAAAAAGCGCTAAGCCACAAGGGCTATACAGCGCTGCAGGGTACCTAGAGTTTTACCTGGAGAGAGTTCCAGGGGTCAACGCCCCCGCGGCCCGGTCTGTGACCAGGCCTCCTGGTGGATCAGAGCCTGATCAACCAGGCTGTTGCTGCTGGCTGCACGCAAACCAACGTACGAGCCACAGCCCGGCTGATCAGGAACTGACTTTAGGTGCTTGTCCAGTACCAGCTTGAAGACTGCCAGGGGTCTGTTGGTAATCCCCCTTATGTGTGCTGGGAGGCAGTTGAACAGTCTCGGGCCCCTGACACTTATTGTATGGTCTCTTAACGTGCTAGTGACACCCCTGCTTTTCATTGGGGGGATGTTGCATCGTCTGCCAAGTCTTTTGCTTTCGTAGTGAGTGATTTTCGTGTGCAAGTTCGGTACTAGTCCCTCTAGGATTTTCCATGTGTATATAATCATGTATCTCTCCCTCCTGCATTCCAGGGAATACAGGTTTAGGAACCTCAAGCGCTCCCAGTAATTGAGGTGTTTTATCTCCGTTATGCGCGCCATGAAAGTTCTCTGTACATTTTCTAGGTCGGCAATTTCACCTGCCTTGAAAGGTGCTGTTAGTGTGCAGCAATATTCCAGCCTAGGTAGAACAAGTGACCTGAAGAGTGTCATCATGGGCTTTACCTCCCTAGTTTTGAAGGTTCTCATTATCCATCCTGTCATTTTTCTAGCAGATGCGATTGATACATTGTTATGGTCCTTGAAGGTGAGAGCCTCCGACATGATCACTCCCAGGTCTTTGACGTTGGTGTTTCGCTCTATTTTGTGGCCAGAATTTGTTTTGTACTCTGATGAAGATTTAATTTCCTCATGTTTACCATATCTGAGTAATTGAAATTTCTCATCGTTGAACTTCATATTGTTTTCTGCAGCCCACTGAAAGATTTGGTTGATGTCCGCCTGGAGCCTTGCAGTGTCTGCAATGGAAAACACTGTCATGCAGATTCGGGTGTCATCTGCAAAGGAAGACACGGTGCTGTGGCTGGCATCCTTGTCTATGTCGGATATGAGGATGAGGAACAAGATGGGAGCGAGTACTGTGCCTTGTGGAACTGTGCTTTTCACCGTAACTGCCTCAGACTTTACTCTGTTGACGACTACTCTCTGTGTTCTGTTAGTGAGGAAATTATAGATCCATCGACCGACTTTTCCTGTTATTCCTTTAGCACGCATTTTGTGCGCTATTACGCCATGGTCACACTTGTCGAAGGCTTTTGCAAAGTCTGTATATATTACATCTGCATTCGTTTTGTCTTCTAGTGCATTTAGGACCATGTCGTAGTGATCCAATAGTTGAGACAGACAGAAGCGACCTGTTCTAAACCCATGTTGCCCTGGGTTGTGTAACTGATGGGTTTCTAGATGGGTGGTGATCTTGCTTCTTAGGACCCTTTCAAAGATTTTTATGATATGGGATGTTAGTGCTATTGGTCTGTAGTTCTTTGCTGTTGCTTTACTGCCCCCTTTGTGGAGTGGGGCTATGTCTGTTGTTTTTAGTAACTGTGGGACGACCCCCGTGTCCATGCTCCCTCTCCATAGGATAGAAAAGGCTCGTGATAGGGGCTTTTTGCAGTTCTTGATGAACACAGAGTTCCATGAGTCTGGCCCTGGGGCAGAGTGCATGGGCATGTCATTTATCGCCTGTTCGAAGTGATTTGGCGTCAGGATAACATCGGATAGGCGTGTGTTAATCAAATTTTGTGGCTCTCTCATAAAAAATTCATTTTGATCTTCGACTCTCATTCTGGTTAGCGGCTTGCTAAAAACTGAGTCATATTGGGACTTGAGTAGCTCACTCATTTCCTTGCTATCATCTGTGTAGGACCCATCTTGTTTAAGTAGGGGCCCAATACTGGACGTTGTTCTCGATTTTGATTTGGCATAGGAGAAGAAATACTTTGGGTTTCTTTTGATTTCATTTATGGCTTTTAGTTCTTCCCGCGATTCCTGACTCTTAAAGGATTCTTTTAGCTTAAGTTCGATGCTTGCTATTTCTCTGACCAGTGTCTCCCTACGCATTTTAGATATATTGACCTCTTTTAGCCGCTCTGTTATTCTTTTCCGTCGCCTGTAAGGGGAGCGCCTGTCTCTTTCTATTTTACATCTAGTCCTCCTTTTTCTTAGAGGAATAAGCCTTGTGCATACATCGAGTGCCACCGAGTTAATCTGTTCTAGGCACAAGTTGGGGTCTGTGTTGCTTAGTATATCTTCCTAGCTTATATCGGTTAGGACTTGGTTTACTTGGTCCCACTTTATGTTTTTGTTATTGAAGTTGAATTTGTTGAATGCTCCCTCGTGACTAGTCTCATTATGACTAGACTGACTCATTATGGGAAAGGAAGGAAGCGAGGGTATTGGATGGCAGAAGGGAGGAGGGATGATCAGTAGGTTACTGAAAATAGCGGCGCAGGGGATAGCACTGGGGTAGAGGGTAACAAGAGATTGAAGTAGAAAGGGCTGAAGGTATCAGAATTTGTGAAGTCAGTTGTTGTCAAAAAGTCAATGAGATAGTCCGGATGAAAGATGGGTCCATCAGCGAGAAGGGAAGGTAAAGAGAGAGCAGTGGAGTGAAGATGACGACGGAGAAAAATTCTGCGTGCTCGTTGATAAAGTGGGCAGTCCAACAGAATGTGGCTGACTGATAATGGAGCTTTGCAATTCTCACAGAGAGGAGCAGGGTGCCTCTCCATGAGATATCCATGAGTAAGACGAGTATGGCCAATGCGAAGACGGGAGAGAGTAGTCTCCCAACCTCGACACTGGTGATAAGAAGATGGCCAGTAACCTATACTTGGTTTAATAGACTGAAGTTTGTTGCTGAATATAGTAGACCAACGGTGTTGCCAACGGGTGTGAAGGTGGGAAGATATTGCAGCAAAGTAGTCAGTAAATGGAATACCTCTATATGAAACTGGTAGGTCATGTACTGCTGACAGTGCAGCAGTGTCTGCCTGTTCATTGCCCTGTACGTCAACATGACCAGGGACCCAACAAAAAACAATATCTTTATGCTTGGTAAAGATGAGGCATAGCCAAAGTTGGATACGGAGGACTAAGGGGTGAGGTGTATCAAATTTCTGTATATTATTATTATTATAATCAAAAAGAAGTAGGCCTTAGACAAGGATGTGTGATGTCACCGTGGTTGTTTAATATATTTATAGATGGGGTTGTAAGAGAAGTAAATGCGAGGGTCTTGGCAAGAGGCGTGGAGTTAAAAGATAAAGAATCACACACAAAGTGGGAGTTGTCACAGCTGCTCTTTGCTGATGACACTGTGCTCTTGGGAGATTCTGAAGAGAAGCTGCAGAGTTTGGTGGATGAATTTGGTAGGGTGTGCAAAAGAAGAAAATTAAAGGTGAATACAGGAAAGAGTAAGGTTATGAGGATAACAAAAAGATTAGGTGATGAATGATTGAATATCAGATTGGAGGGAGAGAGTATGGAGGAGGTGAACGTATTCAGATATTTGGGAGTGGACGTGTCAGCGGATGGGTCTATGAAAGATGAGGTGAATCATAGAATTGATGAGGGAAAAATAGTGAGTGGTGCACTTAGGAGTCTGTGGAGACAAAGAACTTTGTCCTTGGAGGCAAAGAGGGGAATGTATGAGAGTATAGTTTTACCAACGCTCTTATATGGGTGTGAAGTGTGGGTGATGAATGTTGCAGCGAGGAGAAGGCTGGAGGCAGTGGAGATGTCATGTCTGAGGGCAATGTGTGGTGTGAATATAATGCAGAGAATTCGTAGTTTGGAAGTTAGGAGGAGGTGCGAGATTGCCAAAACTGTTGTCCAGAGGGCTGAGGAAGGGTTGTTGAGGTGGTTCGGACATGTAGAGAGAATGGAGCGAAACAGAATGACTTCAAGAGTGTATCAGTCTGTAGTGGAAGGAAGGCGGGGTAGGGGTCGGCCTAGGAAGGGTTGGAGGGAGGGGGTAAAGGAGGTTTTGTGTGCGAGGGGCTTGGACTTCCAGCAGGCATGCGTGAGCGTGTTTGATAGGAGTGAATGGAGACAAATGGTTTTTAATACTTGACGTGCTGTTGGAGTGTGAGCAAAGTAACATTTATGAAGGGATTCAGGGAAACCAGCAGGCCGGACTTGAGTCCTGGAGATGGGAAGTACAGTGCCTGCACTCTGAAGGAGGGGTGTTAATGTTGCAGTTTAAAAACTGTAGTGTAAAGCACCCTTCTGGCAAGACAGTGATGGAGTGAATGATGGTGAAAGTTTTTCTTTTTCGGGCCACCCTGCCTTGGTGGGAATCGGCCAGTGTGATAAAAAAAAAAAAAAAAAGAAGCACTAAGCCAAAGGGGCTACAGCGCTGCAGGGTAGGGAAGGAAGCGAGGGTATAGGATGGCAGAAGGGAGGAGGGATGATCAGTAGGTTACAGAAAACAGCGTGGCAGGGGGTAGAGGGTAGCAAGAGATTGAAGTAGAAAGGGCTGAAGGTATCAGAATTTGTGAAGTAAGTCAGTTGTTGTCAAAAAGTCAATGCGAGAGTCCGGATGAAAGGTGGGTCCATCAGCGGCGAGAAGGGAAGGTAAAGAGAGAGCAGCGGAGTGAAGATGACGATGGAGATAAATTCTGCATGCTCGTTGATAAAGTGGGCAGTCCAACAGAATGTGGCTGACTGATAATGGAGCTTGGCAATTCTCACAGAGAGGAGCAGGGCGCCTGTCCATGAGATATCCATGAGTAAGACGAGTATGACCAATGCGAAGACAGGAGAGAGTAGTCTCCCAACCTCGACACTGGTGATAAGAAGACAGCCAGTAACCTATACTTGGTTTAATAGATGGAAGTTTGTTGCCGAGCACAGTAGACCAACGGTGTTGCCAACGGGTGTGAAGGTGGAAAGATATTGCAGCAAAATAGTCCGTAAATGGAATACCTCTATATGAAACTGGTAGGTCATGTACTGCTGACCGCGCAGCAGTGTCTGCCTGTTCATTGCCCTGTACATCAACATGACCAGGGACCCAACAAAAAACAATATCTTTATGCTTGGTAAAGATGCGGTGTAGCCAAAGTTGGATACGGAGGACTAAGGGGTGAGGTGTATCAAATTTCTGTGTAGCCTGTTGTGAAGGCTTACTCAGCCCTGTAACAACTTCAGACAGTATTACTCAGGCTGGCTCCTCCTCAGGAAAATTAGTCCTTGGTGTGTAGGAAAAGCGGTGTACTGCTTAGAAGGATCTAACATTACTTGATGATATGCCTGCGCAATATCAATCTCTGAAAAGAAGGAGGCGTCATAAAATTTGTGTAGATCGCTATCTATTAAGGGCATATTCTCAGCATCCCACCGAGTTATAGTATTAAGGCCTCTGAAGTCAATAGCAAGTCTATATGAATTATCCTCCTTAACAATGACTACTGGTGAACAATATGAAGATACTGAAGGTTCAATGATCTTTAGTTTTAATAATCTGTCTACCTCTCGGTCAAATGCATCCCTAAGGTGAACTGGAACTGGGTATAATTTCCATTTGATAGGATTGTCCATCACTATGTCAATCTTATGGACTACCGTGGAGGTAACACCTAGAATATCAGTAAAGACGTCTGAAAAGTTACTCACACATTGAAGTAGTTCATGTCTCTTATGGTCATCCAAAGATTCATTAATATTAATGTTGGTTGTGTCCGTGTGGTCAAGAGTCAACAAGTCATGTAGTTCTTCATCATAGTCTAAGTTAGAGGTGTCAATTACGCACACCTTACATTCTTCAGTTGTCTTATCAAGTTCGTGTGGAAAAACTTAAGTCAAAGTTATTAAGGCAGTTAACCGAATTTCTTCGGTAATATTTCTTAAGGATGTTGATATGATAAAGCTTAGGTTTCCCCTTGACTTCTATGAGGTAGTCAACTTTCCCACAAATTTTTAATACCTTATACGGACCTTTCCATGCTACTAATAATTTATTTGATTTAATCGGCAAAAGTACAAGAACTTCATCCCCTACGTTAAAACTTCTCCTCTGACTTTTGGAATCAAAATAGGTTTTGTACTGGTCCATTGACAAACTTAGGTTTTTCGAAACTATGTCAGAGGTCTCCTCAAGTTTGGATCTAAGGTCAAGGAGAAACTGGTAAGAAGACTGAACCTCAGCATTTACCTCCTTATTAGTCCATAAGTCATGAAGGATGGACAATGGGCCTCTGGCCTGTCTACCATAGAGAAGTTCAAAAGGTGAAAACCCCAGAGAGTCACTGGGAACTTCCCTCATGGCAAACAAAGCAAAGGGTAGGTGGCGATGCCACTCCTTAGGTTTAAGGGAGCAAAGTTTCCTTAAAATGGACTTGAGAATCGAATGCTGGTGCTCAATCCTCCCATTACAGCTGGGATGATAGGGTGTGGTGAAGAGAGGCTTTACTCCCAGAAGTTTTTATAGATGTTGCATTAAGTCAGATGTGAATTGTGTCCCACGGTCAGACAAAATTTCTCTAGGGATGCCCACTCTGGAGAAGATGGACAAAAGGGCTTCAGCCACCTCTGTAGTAGTTATGGTATTTAAGGGAACGGCTTCAGGGAAACTCGAAGCATAATCAACTAATGTTAATATATATCTATATCCCCCAGATGAAAGTGGAGATAAAGGACCAACGATGTCAATAGCTACTCTTTCAAACGGTACCGTAAAGATAGGTATTTTGACCATAGGTACTCGCCTGGTACCTCGGGAGGATGAGAGTTGGCAAACTTTACACGATCTACAATAAGTAGTGACATCTGAGGACATTTTAGGCCAAAAATAGGTTTCCCTAATTTTATTTAAAGTTTTACGATGCGAGAAATGTCCGGCCACTGGCAGGTCATGACCCATTTTAAGAACAGTCTCTCTGCATTGACTTGGAACAACTAAGATGGAATAGTCTCTCTCATCTGAATATAATTTGAATACTGACTTGTACAAGATACCTTTTATATATTCAAATTTATATGAAAAATTTTTCCTTTGGATAGCTTGATTTTGTTTAGCGGCATTATGGCAATTCTGAAGAGAAGGGCAATTACGTTGTAAATTGACAAAGGAGTCCTTCGATATGTCTAAAGGCTTAAAGTCAGGGAAAATCAAAGGATGGACAGTAGGGGAAGCATGGGCTTTGGTCTGAGCCCTAGTCAAGACATTTATGGTATCGGAGGTGATATCTTCACTTTCATCTAACAAGTGAACCGGTGATCCTACTACCTCGTTTTCGAGAGTAGCATCACTGGTTTTTAATCCCACATGAATCTCACGAGACATTGTCTCATCTGAACTTTCGATGGGCTTCTCCGACTCTACAGGAAGAGGATCTGAAACACTTATATCCATCTTTGGTGATGAAAGGTCAACCTCAGAAGGAAGAATGGCACCTTTTACATTACCTATTAGTACGGAGCAAGAAGTGATGGGGGCTAGTACGGCTTCAGACCAACCTGTGAACCATTTAGACCTAATGTAACAACGGATGGTAGGAAAAGTGTCTGTACGGCCCAAGTAGTCTGAAAGTATAGCAGAGGAATGAGTTTCTTTAAGATTAGGGAACAGCTTATCAGAAATTACTGTACATGTGCATCCAGCATCCAGATTTAGATTTAGAAAGAACATAGGAAAGTATTGGTTTGGAAATAGGGTAGTTGATGAGTGGAACAATCTACCTAGTTGGGTTATTGAGGCTGGAACTTTGGGTAGTTTCAAATCTAGGTTGGATAAGTACATGAGTGGGAGGGGTTGGATTTGAGTGGGACTTTCACATCAGAGCTTATTTCTTGGGTGGCATTGAAAATTGGGTTGGGCAAATGTTTTGTTAGTGGGATGAATTGTAAAGGACCTGCCTAGTATGGGCCAGCAGGCCTCCTGCAGTGTTCCTCCTTTCTTATGTTCTTATGTTCTTATGTAAAATGGTAGATACATTAAGTCCATTAACTGTTCCTGAACAGAAGGGTGCTTGGTCATTACAGTCTTTAAAACATCTTCCAACTTTTTGGACCTTCTTAGGACAATCTGGACGTTTATGTCCCTTAACACCACACAAATGACAAACAGGAATAAAAGAAGTCATTTTACTTTCCACTAGAGGCTTTGATTTCTTAAGGTCTGATGAACCCTTGCCCTTAGGGTTCGATCCCTTTAGGTCTTTATAGGAATTGTGAGCCTCAGCATACAGGTCAGCAGCCTCAGCAACTTCCTCAGCTTTAATCAGGTTACGTTCTCTGATGAAGGTTCGTATCTGGTGAGGAAGAGCTGTCAGGAACTGGTCAGCAACCATGAAGTCTCGAAGAGATTCATAACTGTGATCAATTCCTGAACTCTCTATCCAAAAGTCGAACAAACGAAAGAGTGTTACCTGTAACTGTTGAAAGTACTGGCCAGGCTGTAAGGTGGCATACCTGAAATCTTTCCTGTAAGAATTAGTGGTTTTTTGATATGCTTTAAGGATTGCCTTTTTCAGTAGGTTATAATTACATATGATATCCTGAGACAAAGTTGCATAGATATTTAAGGCTGTACCAGAAAATAACATTCCTAACCTGGTAGCCCAAGTGTCAGCAGGCCATTCACAGAGGGTAGCGGTATTTTCAAACCTGATAATGTATGAAGTTATGTCTTCCCCCTCTGTGAAGGGAGGTAAATTAGGTGTTGGAATATGTGCACTGACTGCACGTTGTTCCATTACTCCTTCCTATAATTGTTGTTGTGTAAGTGTTAACTTTTTATTCTCTAATTCAAGGCGAGATTTTTCGAGCTCGCGATCCTTTTCTCTTTCCTCAAGTTCTCTTAATTTAACTTGTTCTTCACGTATCTTAGCTTGTTCCTCACGTTCCCGAGCTCTTTCCTCACGATCAAGTCTATCACGCTCTTATTGGTCTTCTCGCTCTCTTTCTAACTGTCTTTCTCGGATTTCTCTCTCAATTCTCTCTCTCCTTTTTCTCTTCTCTTTCGATTCTCTCTCTTTCCTTATTCTCTTCTCATTCCCTTTCTGTCTTTCTTCTCTCTCAATTCTCTCTCTTTCAAGTCTTTCCTGGATCTTAGCACTAATGAAAGATTCAAAATTTTCCCTGTTATTCCTATCTTACTTCCAGCGTTCATCCAAAACTGGTATTCATCCATACTTGCAAGAATAACTTAAACTATCAATGGAAATGAAACGGGTATTAAGGAAAACGGAGGGTTCAATTCCTGCTCCGCTCAAACTGTAAATAAACCAGAGGGCTCGATCCCTGCTTCAATTAAACAATATGTATTAATGAAAACGAAGGGTTCTATGCCAGCTCCGAGCAAACAGTAAGTAGAATGGGGTCACTTGACCATCCAATCTTCTCACCAACAAATCAAGAGTGTCCAACGACAGTTCCCTTGATATAATAAAGAGCTCAATGAAACAAATTGTCACTGGAAAATCTCGGGTCCCTAGAGTCTAATCCTCCAAAGTGTTTCAAGCTCCAAAAGGTGGCAGAATTAAATATTATATCCTGCCTGACTTGACTTACAATAAATTGAGACTATAACAATCACCAAATCTCTTAAATACCTGTACTGTAGTCCTACCATAGAGAATGATTACTCATGGCTGGTGGTAACCGTCTGTGGTATGCAGTGTTGAAGTTCCAATGGTAGATTCGAGATGGAGTTGAATCTTGATTCAGTAGAGTTGATCCTGGCAAGGTCGCCACTTGTGAAGGCTTACTCAGCCCTGTAACAACTTCAGACAGTATTACTCAGGCTGGCTCCTCCTCAGGAAAATTAATGAATAGAAAAACAAATAATAATTCACAAAGATAAACACTTTATTTTTTATTAAATCAAACATAAAACAATAAAACATGAAAGGTATATCCTATTTGAAAGAAAATTGAAAAATGAAATGAATAAAATAACATTTGAACTCAACGCTAATATCTACAGGGGTGTCTGGTGTTGGTGATACTGTTGTTGAAATCGTAGCCGTTGCTGATGATGGGGGCGGGGTCGCAGGTGTTGGTGACCACCACTGGCTAGTTCTTCACAGATTCACGCCGTGAGTATTATCCTGATGACAGGAAAGCAGGTACTTCACCGCTGCAATGATGTGGGGTTACGTCCTGCAATTTCATACAGGTGCACAGGTACTTAAATGCAAAATGGGGAAGTCTCTGGAAGTTAGTCCTTCTCCTGTTCTTCTCGTTGATTGACAGGTGACCCTCACTGTCATCCAAGAGTAGTGTTGGGAGCTGTGAGTCGAGTCATTCACTGTTTGAATAGAGCCCCACACGTCACCTTTCGGGGGGGGGGGTGGAAGAGGGAGGGGAATGGATAGCGGGAGCTAGATTGACCCTACCTTAACAAGCAGCCGGCAGTCAAACTATCACTTTCAGGGAGAGGAAAAAAAGGTGGGAAAAACGGGAGCTTGACTACTCTACCTTAACTAGTAGCCGGCAATGAAACTATCACTTACGGGGAGGGGGAAGAAAGGCGGGAGCTTGACTTACCCTACCTTAACTAGTAGCCGGCAATGAAACTATCGTTACTATATCGCTACTCCTATCTATTGAACTTTTCCCTAACACCTGTAAAGCACTAAGAGAGTATGAGACAACCACAAATGATGACACAGGCATAGATGCAATATGGATAAGTGCTGCAAGGATGGCATACAATTCAGCAGTAAAAATACTAGCTAAAGATAGTAAATGCCCTTGTACGTCGCTGTCCGGAATCACTGCTGCGAATCCAACGCCGTCAGAAGAATTAGAGCCATCTGTGTACAGAGCAATGGCATGAGAATGAGAGTGAAAGTGGTCAAGAAAAAGAGAGCGGGAAGGGACTGTAGACAGTTGGGCTTTCAAGCAAGGGAGAGAGAAAGAACAGACTCGAACAGCTGGAACTTCCCAGGGGGGTAGGGAAAAGTGAGATGCTACATGAACATAGAAAGGTAGTAATTGAAGAGAAGACAAGAGCAAATGAAGGCGTAGAGAGAAGGGACAGAGTAAACAGGGGTGGCGAACAAATAAAGAATGTCTACTAATATCAGTGACCATTCTATAAATGGAAGGATTGCGGAGATCATGAGAGCGTACATAGTAGCAAAGGCAATGGGCATCACGGCGATCGGATAAGGATGGAACGTTCGCTTCTGCATAGAGGCTCTGGACAGGGGAAGAGCGATAAGCACCAAGGCACAAACGTAATCCTTGGTGATAAATGGGGTTAAGGCTAGAGAGAGTAGCAGATGCCGCTGAATAGATCTGGTCACCATAATCAAGTTTTGATAAAATAAGGGTGGAATGTAGGCAAAGGAGGGTTCGACGATCAGCTCCCCATGAAAGATGAGAAAGGGTTTTAAGAAGGTTCAGCCGGCTGTGACAAGTTGCCTTAAGAGAGGTAATGTGAGGTTTCCAGGATAACCTACGATCAAAGAGGAGGCCCAGAAACTTAACTGTATCACGTTCAGGGATACGGGAGCCATAGAGGCACAAAGGATGATCAGAGATGACAGAGCGTCTAGTGAAAGTAATTTGGGGGTTTTAGTGCTGGAAAATTTAAACCCACGTGTGGTGGCCCAATTGGAAACACGGTCGACTGCATGCTGGATAGAAACTGTAAAGAGGTGACAGTCAGTGCCTGCATAGGCAATAGCGAAGTCATCAACACAGAGTGATGACCAAATATTTGATGGAAGATTAGAGGCCAAATCATTAATAGCAAGGAGAAAAAGTGTTGTGCTCAGAACACATCCCTGGGGGACACCTTCAGCTTGGATAAAGTCCGGGGAGAGCACATTATTAACCCGTACACGGAAATGCCTGTCAGTTAAAAAGTTCTTAAGGAAGGATGGTAGATTGCCTCGAAGGCCTAAGTAGTTGGCTTGGGCTAAAATATCATACGTCCAAGTTGTGTCATATGCCTTCTCAAGGTCAAAAAATATGGCAATAACTGAGTGGTTATTTGCAAAGGCATTACGAGCATACGTATCCAAGCATAGTAAGGGGTCTATGGCAGAATGTCCCTTACGAAAGCCATATTGACGAGTGGAGAGACAGTTGTGTGTCTCTAAATACCACACTAAACGTCTATTTACTAGGCGTTCCATCACTTTGCAAACTGCACTGGTAAGAGCAATGGGACAATAATGGGAGGTTTCATGTCAAATAGTGCCTGGTTTGCGGAAAGGGAGAACAATGGCGGATTTCCACAGCTGTGGAAGAACTCCTTGTGACCAAATAAGATTGTAAATGCGTATTAGGACTGCAAGGGCTGATTGATGTAAATGTTTTAGCATACGAATATGAATGTCGTCAGGCCCAGCTGCCGATGATCGGCAAGCTGAAAGTGTTGCCTCCAGTTCTTGAAGTGTAAAAGGCACATTATACTGTTCTTCTCTGAGAGAAGAAAAGTCCAAGGGTGCTAACTCTCTGGCAGACTTTGAGGAAAGAAATGAGGGGCATAGATGGAGTCCTTGAGAAATACGGACCAGATGATTGCCAATTTCATTGGCAACATCTAGTGGGTTTGCTATATGAACACCGGCAACCTGCAGAACAGGAGCTGGGTCAGGAGAATATTTACCACTCAGTTTTCGTACTTTTTCCCAGACTGCACTCATAGAGGAAGCAGATGTGATGGTGGAGACATAATCTTGCCAGCAAGTGTGTTTAGCGTCACGGATGACACGGCGAGCAATCGCAAGCTTCTGCTTAAAATCAAAAAGTCTCTCTGTGGCTCTATTGTTCCAGTACCTGCACCATGCAGCGCATTTCAAACGTACTGCACGAGCACAAGCAGGAGGCCACCAAGGCACGCATTTCTGAGAATGCCTGCCCAAAGTTTGGGGTATAGAATGAGAAGCTGCTGTTAAAACGGAGGACGAGAAGAGGTGTAAAAGCTCATCGATGGAGGACGAAGAAGGAACCTCTTTAATAACAGTTAGGTGTGAGTAAAGGCTCCAATTTGCCTGATCAAATTGCCAGCGTGGGATGCGAAGAGGTGGTGTATATGAAGGGGAAGTAAGAATGATTAGGAAATGATTGCTGTCATGTAAGTCCGAGAGAACAGACCAAGTGACGATTATACATGTTACAGTCTGACACTTGTAATATTATACATGTTACAGTCTGACACTTGTAATATTATACATGTTACAGTCTGACACTTGTAATATTATACATGTTACAGTCTGACACTTGTAATATTATACATGTTACAGTCTGACACTTGTAATATTATACATGTTACAGTCTGACACTTGTAATATTATACATGTTACAGTCTGACACTTGTAATATTATACATGTTACAGTCTGACACTTGTAATATTATACATGTTACAGTCTGACACTTGTAATATTATACATGTTACAGTCTGACACTTGTAATATTATACATGTTACAGTCTGACACTTGTAATATTATACATGTTACAGTCTGACACTTGTAATATTATACATGTTACAGTCTGACACTTGTAATATTATACATGTTACAGTCTGACACTTGTAATATTATACATGTTACAGTCTGACACTTGTAATATTATACATGTTACAGTCTGACACTTGTAATATTATACATGTTACAGTCTGACACTTGTAATATTATACATGTTACAGTCTGACACTTGTAATATTATACATGTTACAGTCTGACACTTGTAATATTATACATGTTACAGTCTGACACTTGTAATATTATACATGTTACAGTCTGACACTTGTAATATTATACATGTTACAGTCTGACACTTGTAATATTATACGTGTTACAGTCTGACACTTGTAATATTATACATGTTACAGTCTGACACTTGTAATATTATACATGTTACAGTCTGACACTTGTAATATTATACATGTTACAGTCTGACACTTGTAATATTATACATGTTACAGTCTGACACTTGTAATATTATACATGTTACAGTCTGACACTTGTAATATTATACATGTTACAGTCTGACACTTGTAATATTATACATGTTACAGTCTGACACTTGTAATATTATACATGTTACAGTCTGACACTTGTAATATTATACATGTTACAGTCTGACACTTGTAATATTATACATGTTACAGTCTGACACTTGTAATATTATACATGTTACAGTCTGACACTTGTAATATTATACATGTTACAGTCTGACACTTGTAATATTATACATGTTACAGTCTGACACTTGTAATATTATACATGTTACAGTCTGACACTTGTAATATTATACATGTTACAGTCTGACACTTGTAATATTATACATGTTACAGTCTGACACTTGTAATATTATACATGTTACAGTCTGACACTTGTAATATTATACATGTTACAGTCTGACACTTGTAATATTATACATGTTACAGTCTGACACTTGTAATATTATACATGTTACAGTCTGACACTTGTAATATTATACATGTTACAGTCTGACACTTGTAATATTATACATGTTACAGTCTGACACTTGTAATATTATACATGTTACAGTCTGACACTTGTAATATTATACATGTTACAGTCTGACACTTGTAATATTATACATGTTACAGTCTGACACTTGTAATATTATACATGTTACAGTCTGACACTTGTAATATTATACATGTTACAGTCTGACACTTGTAATATTATACATGTTACAGTCTGACACTTGTAATATTATACATGTCACATTTGTACATGTTACACACTTGTAATATTATACATGTTACAGTCTGACACTTGTAATATTATACATGTTACAGTCTGACACTTGTAATATTATACATGTTACAGTCTGACACTTGTAATATTATACATGTTACAGTCTGACACTTGTAATATTATACATGTTACAGTCTGACACTTGTAATATTATACATGTTACAGTCTGACACTTGTAATATTATACATGTTACAGTCTGACACTTGTAATATTATACATGTTACAGTCTGACACTTGTAATATTATACATGTTACAGTCTGACACTTGTAATATTATACATGTTACAGTCTGACACTTGTAATATTATACATGTTACAGTCTGACACTTGTAATATTATACATGTAACCATCTGACACTTGTAATATTATACATGTTACAGTCTGACACTTGTAATATTATACATGTTACAGTCTGACACTTGTAATATTATACATGTTACAGTCTGACACTTGTAATATTATACATGTTACAGTCTGACACTTGTAATATTATACATGTTACAGTCTGACACTTGTAATATTATACATGTTACAGTCTGACACTTGTAATATTATACATGTTACAGTCTGACACTTGTAATATTATACATGTTACAGTCTGACACTTGTAATATTATACATGTTTCAATCTGACACTTGTAATATTATACATGTGACAGTCTGACACTTGTAATATTATACATGTTACTGTCAGACACTTGTAATATTATACATGTTACAGTCTGACACTTGTAATATTATACATGTTACAGTCTGACACTTGTAATATTATACATGTTACAGTCTGACACTTGTAATATTATACATGTTACAGTCTGACACTTGTAATATTATACATGTTACAGTCTGACACTTGTAATATTATACATGTTACAGTCTGACACTTGTAATATTATACATGTTACAGTCTGACACTTGTAATATTATACATGTTACAGTCTGACACTTGTAATATTATACATGTTACAGTCTGACACTTGTAATATTATACATGTTACAGTCTGACACTTGTAATATTATACATGTTATAGTCTGACACTTGTAATATTATACATGTTACAGTCTGACACTTGTAATATTACATGTTACAGTCTTGTAATATTATACATATTATACATGTTACAGTCTGACACTTGTAATATTATACATGTTACAGTCTGACACTTGTATACATGTTACATTATACACTTGTAATATTTACATGTTACAGTCTGACACTTGTAATATTATACATGTTACAGTCTGACACTTGTAATATTATACATGTTACAGTCTGACACTTGTAATATTATACATGTTACAGTCTGACACTTGTAATATTATACATGTTACAGTCTGACACTTGTAATATTATACATGTTACAGTCTGACACTTGTAATATTATACATGTTACAGTCTGACACTTGTAATATTATACATGTTACAGTCTGACACTTGTAATATTATACATGTTACAGTCTGACACTTGTAATATTATACATGTTACAGTCTGACACTTGTAATATTATACATGTTACAGTCTGACACTTGTAATATTATACATGTTACAGTCTGACACTTGTAATATTATACATGTTACAGTCTGACACTTGTAATATTATACACTTGAAATATTATACATGTTACAGTCTGACACTTGTAATATTATACATGTTACAGTCTGACACTTGTAATATTATACATGTTACAGTCTGACACTTGTAATATTATACATGTTACAGTCTGACACTTGTAATATTATACATGTTACAGTCTGACACTTGAAATATTATACATGTTACAGTCTGACACTTGGAATATTATGCATGTTACAGTCTGACACTTGAAATATTATACATGTTACAGTCTGACACTTGTAATATATGTTACAGTCTGACACTTGTAATATTATACATGTTACAGTCTGACACTTGAAATATTATACATGTTACAGTCTGACACTTGTAATATTATACATGTTACAGTCTGACACTTGTAATATTATACATGTTACAGTCTGACACTTGTAATATTATACATGTTACAGTCTGACACTTGTAATATTATACATGTTACAGTCTGACACTTGTAATATTATACATGTTACAGTCTGACACTTGTAATATTATACATGTTACAGTCTGACACTTGTAATATTATACATGTTACAGTCTGACACTTGTAATA
Organism: Cherax quadricarinatus; assembly: GCF_038502225.1. Taxonomy (NCBI): domain Eukaryota; kingdom Metazoa; phylum Arthropoda; class Malacostraca; order Decapoda; family Parastacidae; genus Cherax; species Cherax quadricarinatus. The sequence goes on from NC_091391.1 coordinate 11,594,033, forward strand.
TTATACATGTTACAGTCTGACACTTGTAATATTATACATGTTACAGTCTGACACTTGTAATATTATACATGTTACAGTCTGACACTTGTAATATTATACATGTTACAGTCTGACACTTGTAATATTATACATGTTACAGTCTGACACTTGTAATATTATACATGTTACAGTCTGACACTTGTAATATTATACATGTTACAGTCTGACACTTGTAATATTATACATGTTACAGTCTGACACTTGTAATATTATACATGTTACAGTCTGACACTTGTAATATTATACATGTTACAGTCTGACACTTGTAATATTATACATGTTACAGTCTGACACTTGTAATATTATACATGTTACAGTCTGACACTTGTAATATTATACATGTTACAGTCTGACACTTGTAATATTATACATGTTACAGTCTGACACTTGTAATATTATACATGTTACAGTCTGACACTTGTAATATTATACATGTTACAGTCTGACACTTGTAATATTATACATGTTACAGTCTGACACTTGTAATATTATACATGTTACAGTCTGACACTTGTAATATTATACATGTTACAGTCTGACACTTGTAATATTATACATGTTACAGTCTGACACTTGTAATATTATACATGTTACAGTCTGACACTTGTAATATTATACATGTTACAGTCTGACACTTGTAATATTATACATGTTACAGTCTGACACTTGTAATATTATACATGTTACAGTCTGACACTTGTAATATTATACATGTTACAGTCTGACACTTGTAATATTATACATGTTACAGTCTGACACTTGTAATATTATACATGTTACAGTCTGACACTTGTAATATTATACATGTTACAGTCTGACACTTGTAATATTATACATGTTACAGTCTGACACTTGTAATATTATACATGTTACAGTCTGACACTTGTAATATTATACATGTTACAGTCTGACACTTGTAATATTATACATGTTACAGTCTGACACTTGTAATATTATACATGTTACAGTCTGACACTTGTAATATTATACATGTTACAGTCTGACACTTGTAATATTATACATGTTACAGTCTGACACTTGTAATATTATACATGTTACAGTCTGACACTTGTAATATTATACATGTTACAGTCTGACACTTGTAATATTATACATGTTACAGTCTGACACTTGTAATATTATACATGTTACAGTCTGACACTTGTAATATTATACATGTTACAGTCTGACACTTGTAATATTATACATGTTACAGTCTGACACTTGTAATATTATACATGTTACAGTCTGACACTTGTAATATTATACATGTTACAGTCTGACACTTGTAATATTATACATGTTACAGTCTGACACTTGTAATATTATACATGTTACAGTCTGACACTTGTAATATTATACATGTTACAGTCTGACACTTGTAATATTATACATGTTACAGTCTGACACTTGTAATATTATACATGTTACAGTCTGACACTTGTAATATTATACATGTTACAGTCTGACACTTGTAATATTATACATGTTACAGTCTGACACTTGTAATATTATACATGTTACAGTCTGACACTTGTAATATTATACATGTTACAGTCTGACACTTGTAATATTATACATGTTACAGTCTGACACTTGTAATATTATACATGTTACAGTCTGACACTTGTAATATTATACATGTTACAGTCTGACACTTGTAATATTATACATGTTACAGTCTGACACTTGTAATATTATACATGTTACAGTCTGACACTTGTAATATTATACATGTTACAGTCTGACACTTGTAATATTATACATGTTACAGTCTGACACTTGTAATATTATACATGTTACAGTCTGACACTTGTAATATTATACATGTTACAGTCTGACACTTGTAATATTATACATGTTACAGTCTGACACTTGTAATATTATACATGTTACAGTCTGACACTTGTAATATTATACATGTTACAGTCTGACACTTGTAATATTATACATGTTACAGTCTGACACTTGTAATATTATACATGTTACAGTCTGACACTTGTAATATTATACATGTTACAGTCTGACACTTGTAATATTATACATGTTACAGTCTGACACTTGTAATATTATACATGTTACAGTCTGACACTTGTAATATTATACATGTTACAGTCTGACACTTGTAATATTATACATGTTACAGTCTGACACTTGTAATATTATACATGTTACAGTCTGACACTTGTAATATTATACATGTTACAGTCTGACACTTGTAATATTATACATGTTACAGTCTGACACTTGTAATATTATACATGTTACAGTCTGACACTTGTAATATTATACATGTTACAGTCTGACACTTGTAATATTATACATGTTACAGTCTGACACTTGTAATATTATACATGTTACAGTCTGACACTTGTAATATTATACATGTTACAGTCTGACACTTGTAATATTATACATGTTACAGTCTGACACTTGTAATATTATACATGTTACAGTCTGACACTTGTAATATTATACATGTTACAGTCTGACACTTGTAATATTATACATGTTACAGTCTGACACTTGTAATATTATACATGTTACAGTCTGACACTTGTAATATTATACATGTTACAGTCTGACACTTGTAATATTATACATGTTACAGTCTGACACTTGTAATATTATACATGTTACAGTCTGACACTTGTAATATTATACATGTTACAGTCTGACACTTGTAATATTATACATGTTACAGTCTGACACTTGTAATATTATACATGTTACAGTCTGACACTTGTAATATTATACATGTTACAGTCTGACACTTGTAATATTATACATGTTACAGTCTGACACTTGTAATATTATACATGTTACAGTCTGACACTTGTAATATTATACATGTTACAGTCTGACACTTGTAATATTATACATGTTACAGTCTGACACTTGTAATATTATACATGTTACAGTCTGACACTTGTAATATTATACATGTTACAGTCTGACACTTGTAATATTATACATGTTACAGTCTGACACTTGTAATATTATACATGTTACAGTCTGACACTTGTAATATTATACATGTTACAGTCTGACACTTGTAATATTATACATGTTACAGTCTGACACTTGTAATATTATACATGTTACAGTCTGACACTTGTAATATTATACATGTTACAGTCTGACACTTGTAATATTATACATGTTACAGTCTGACACTTGTAATATTATACATGTTACAGTCTGACACTTGTAATATTATACATGTTACAGTCTGACACTTGTAATATTATACATGTTACAGTCTGACACTTGTAATATTATACATGTTACAGTCTGACACTTGTAATATTATACATGTTACAGTCTGACACTTGTAATATTATACATGTTACAGTCTGACACTTGTAATATTATACATGTTACAGTCTGACACTTGTAATATTATACATGTTACAGTCTGACACTTGTAATATTATACATGTTACAGTCTGACACTTGTAATATTATACATGTTACAGTCTGACACTTGTAATATTATACATGTTACAGTCTGACACTTGTAATATTATACATGTTACAGTCTGACACTTGTAATATTATACATGTTACAGTCTGACACTTGTAATATTATACATGTTACAGTCTGACACTTGTAATATTATACATGTTACAGTCTGACACTTGTAATATTATACATGTTACAGTCTGACACTTGTAATATTATACATGTTACAGTCTGACACTTGTAATATTATACATGTTACAGTCTGACACTTGTAATATTATACATGTTACAGTCTGACACTTGTAATATTATACATGTTACAGTCTGACACTTGTAATATTATACATGTTACAGTCTGACACTTGTAATATTATACATGTTACAGTCTGACACTTGTAATATTATACATGTTACAGTCTGACACTTGTAATATTATACATGTTACAGTCTGACACTTGTAATATTATACATGTTACAGTCTGACACTTGTAATATTATACATGTTACAGTCTGACACTTGTAATATTATACATGTTACAGTCTGACACTTGTAATATTATACATGTTACAGTCTGACACTTGTAATATTATACATGTTACAGTCTGACACTTGTAATATTATACATGTTACAGTCTGACACTTGTAATATTATACATGTTACAGTCTGACACTTGTAATATTATACATGTTACAGTCTGACACTTGTAATATTATACATGTTACAGTCTGACACTTGTAATATTATACATGTTACAGTCTGACACTTGTAATATTATACATGTTACAGTCTGACACTTGTAATATTATACATGTTACAGTCTGACACTTGTAATATTATACATGTTACAGTCTGACACTTGTAATATTATACATGTTACAGTCTGACACTTGTAATATTATACATGTTACAGTCTGACACTTGTAATATTATACATGTTACAGTCTGACACTTGTAATATTATACATGTTACAGTCTGACACTTGTAATATTATACATGTTACAGTCTGACACTTGTAATATTATACATGTTACAGTCTGACACTTGTAATATTATACATGTTACAGTCTGACACTTGTAATATTATACATGTTACAGTCTGACACTTGTAATATTATACATGTTACAGTCTGACACTTGTAATATTATACATGTTACAGTCTGACACTTGTAATATTATACATGTTACAGTCTGACACTTGTAATATTATACATGTTACAGTCTGACACTTGTAATATTATACATGTTACAGTCTGACACTTGTAATATTATACATGTTACAGTCTGACACTTGTAATATTATACATGTTACAGTCTGACACTTGTAATATTATACATGTTACAGTCTGACACTTGTAATATTTGTGATGTAGCACACAGCCAGCATGAACAAGCTAGCCAGAAAGGGGATATATTATATATTACTTATACATAAATATATATAAGCAGAGGTGGTGGCAGCAGTAGGCCTGAGGAAGTAGGACGCCATAACAGGTTGGGTGTCATCACAAATAAGAAGTGTACTTACCAAAAGTGAAGTGTAAATTATAAAAGTAGCAGTATACAAGTGATAAGTGTGGTAAATGAGGACTCAAAAGGGCAACGAGAAAAGAATAGCTGAAGAAGTCAGAGGTGGAAGGGCGAGGTGCACGAGTCATCGTACAGCGAGCATCGTACAGCGAGCATCGTACATCAGGCATCTGGATGGACGTCCCCTCTGAGGAGTAACGTACAAATCACCTGTTTGTGGTTGGCGGGAAGTTTTGAGTGGTAGAGCCGGCCCTACGGTCACTGGTAGCTGGCTATCACAAACCCTGCTCCAGAGCGATTATCATACACACAACACCTAGCAGTAGTAGGAAGATAAAATTTGTAGGAGCAAGGAATAGGCAGGAGGATTAAGTCGTGGCTAATGGGACTACAGCCCTGGCAACAGTTACGAGAGATAATGTTTTAGGACACAAAGACAGTACAATCTGAGAAGCAAGTATTGGGTACACATGTAGTAAAAGGTAGTACATAACTGGGTGAAAGAAAGACTAGTTAACACACGCTAGTATTATAGTTATTAGAATTACTCTGTGTTAATGGTATCTTATTAGTATTACGGATACACAGAGGTGAATTGTATTTCTGGGACATATAAACAACTGACGTGCTCACACACACACGCACGCACACACATACACACTCGGGGCCAGGAGCTGAGTCTCGACCCCTGAAACCACAACTAGGTGAGTACACACAGCTGATCCTTGGAATTTGACCACGTCCCCTCACCCCCGCACACACCTTTCCCTCCCCCACAGACCTTTCCCCTCCCCCGCTCTTGCCTTCACTCCCTCCTCCCTCCTATCTTTCTCTCTCCCCCTCCCTCACATTTCTCTCTCTCATAGCCTTTTTCCCTCCCCTTCCCCTACTCTTTCTTTCTCTCTCTCCCTCTCTCTCCCTCTCTCTCTCTCTCTCACTCTCACTCTCTCTTTCTCTATCTCTCTCTCTCTCTCTCTCTCCTCTCTCTCTCTATCTCTCTCTCTCTCTCTCTCTCTCTCTCTCTCTCTCTCTCTCTCTCTCTCTCTCTCTCTCTTTTTTTTTTTTTTTTTTTTTTTTTTTTTTTCTTTTTTTTTTTTTTTTTTTTTTTTTTTTTTTTTTTTTTTTTTTACACAGGGTTTGGACAAGGTTAAGGATCCCTAGCTTTATTGACAGCTATTTACAGGTTAAGATTCCTAACTTTATTGGCAAGCTAAGAGCTGTTACCTACATCAGCTCATTTGAAAGCATTTTTATTGTTATGAGACATACAAGTAGGGAACAGGATGAAGTTGGAGCCATCTGTGGGCCAGCATTTTCATTTGATCAACTGACGTTATCTCGTTGACATCATTATGCTGTACGAATGTGTTCCATACTCGAGTCATCCTGGGTATGTAAGATCTCAGATGGAGTGATGTTCTGGAGAAGGGTACAGCCAGAGTGAAGTTGCTGCTTTCTGCCCGTCTTGTGGCATAAAAGCTTGTTTCACGCTGTCCTCTCTATAGGCTTCTCTCTCCATCTCCCTTTTTCTATATTTCTACCCCTCCCCATATTTCTACCCCCTCCTTTCTCTGTCTCTGTCTCTGTCTCTGTCTCTCTCTCTCTCCCTCTCTCTCTCTTCCTTTCTCTCCCCCCTCACATTTCTCTCTCTCACCCTTGGTCTTATCCCTCACCCCTATACTCTCTCCTCTCTCTCCCTCTTTCTACCCTTTCCCTCTCCTCTCTCTCCCTCTTTCTACCCTTTCTCTCTCCCCCTCGCACCCTCTTCCTCCTCTAGCCTTCTGTCTATGGTAGAAAAAAATGGGTGACCCTAGAGGACGGAAACCAGAGATCTGGTAGACGAACCAGGGAGGAAAGACTGGGAGTTAGAGCTCCAAAAAGGGAGGGAAGAGTGGGGAAGGAAGATAGTAGAGCTTGGTAAGAAAATGGAGGAGCGGATAGCTGAGGAGTGCAGGAAGTGGGAAGTACAGGTCTTAGCAGCAGAAGCTAGGATACAGTGCTTAGAAGAGAAACTGCAAAGCCTGAAACAGATTAGAGAGACAAATGACAACCTTAGATGTGACATCAGGCGCAGACAAGGGGACGGTAAGCAACAATGGAGACATGCCGTACGCGAAGGCCTTATCAGACCCACGTGGGGCCAGGGAAAAGACGAGGAGTACACTAAGACCAAATGACAGGTCCGAAGACAATGAAGGTATGCTATATGCAGAGATTCTAACAGCCAACTGCAGTAGCAAGGGACAGCTGGTCATGAAAGACAGTTCACTGAGAATAGAAGTTTCAGATATGACAGGGACTGAAGGCAAGAACATGTCAATGGAAGGAAATAAAATGCCTCAGAGGAAGCAGATGGAGACTCAGTGGGAGGAGAAAAGGGCGAGGTCAGTTTTTGTGTACGGGCTCCAAGAAGCCAAGGGGGACAACTTTGAAGAAATAAAACAGGAGGAGAAAAAAATGATTGAAGGCATCATGAAAACAATAGGTGAGGGCGATATGACCCAGGTGACAAATTTTCAGAGAATTGGGTGGTTTGCGAGTGGAAGGATACGGCCTGTCGAAGTAATTTTCAAGGAAGAATCAGTTCGAACCAGGATTCTGCAAGAGAAAGCAAGACTGAGGGACAAACAGGGGTACCAGAGAGTATACCTCGACCGCGACAGAACCCAAGACGAAAGGACTACACTGAAAGAGAGGGTACAGAGACGCAAGGAGGAACGAGAGGCAATGACGAAGATGAGCAGGACCCAGACACAGGAGGAAGGGCAAACACACCCCACAGAATCTCCCACCAAAAGACTCCAACCACGACATTCCCAACGCAACTGAGCAACCTATACTACAACCCACTCACTGTTCCCTCTGCCACAAACTCCCATATCACAAACCTCACCCCAACAGCTGTCCCTTATGGGCATTCTGACCCCACCCCCATCATCACAAACCCCACCTACACCACAGCCCCATATAGGCCCCCACCAAGGCTCTCACTCCTCGAACCCCAATATTCTTGCATGACCACAATGATAGAAAAGAAACTGAAAGTTTGGTACACAAACGCGGATGGAGTAACGAATAAACATGAGGAGTGGAACGAAAGAATCAGTGAAAAATCCCCAGACATCATAGCAGTCACAGAAACAAAACTCGCTGAGACAATAACAGACACAATCTTCCCAATGGGATATCAGATCCTGAGGAAAGATAGAAGGAGTAGAGGGGGAGGAGGGGTTGCACTGCTCATAAAACACCGATGGGGATTTGAGGAAATGGAAGGCATGGACATGATTGGAGAAAGAGACTACATTGTAGGTACAATTCAGTCCGGAGAACATAAAGTAGTCATTGGAGTGATGTATAACCCACCACAGAACTGCAGGAGGCCAAGAGAGGAGTACGAAGAAAACAACAGGGTGATGGTGGACACACTGGCTGAGGTGGCAAGAAGAGCTCACTCGAGCAGAGCAAAGTTACTGGTAATGGGCGATTTCAACCACAGGGAGATCGACTGGGAAAACCTGGAGCCACATGGGGGTCCCGAAACATGGAGAGCCAAGATGATGGATGTGGTACTTGAAAACCTCATGCATCAACATGTCAGGGACACAACCAGAGAGAGAGGGGAGGATGAGCCAGCAAGACTGGATCTTGTGTTCACCCTGAGCAGTTCAGACATTGAGGACATCACTTACGAGAGGCCCCTTGGAGCTAGCGATCATGTGGTTCTGAGTTTTGATTACATAGTAGAGTTACAAGTGGAGAAGGTAACAGGAACTGAAGGGGTCAGGCCAAACTATAAAAGTGGGGACTACACAGGTATGAGAAACTTCCTGCAGGAGGTTCAGTGGGACAGAGAAATGGTAAGAAAATCAGTAAACGAGATGATGGAATATGTGGCAACAAAGTGCAAGGAGGCAGAGGAAAGTTTTGTTCTCAAGGGAAACAGAAATAATAGGAAGACCAAAACGAGTCCTTGGTTTACCCGAAGGTGTAGGGAGGCAAAAACTAAGTGCAACAGAGAATGGAAAAGGTACAGGAGGCATAGGACCCAGGAAAACAAGGAGATTAGTAGAAGAGCCAGAAAAGAGTATGCACAGATAAGGAGGGAGGCCCAGCGACAGTATGAAAACGACATAGCATCGAAAGTCAAATCTGACCCGAAACTGCTGTATAGCCACATTAGGAGGAAGACAACAGTCAAGGACCAGGTGATAAGGCTGAGGAAAGAAGGTGGAGAACTCACAAGAAACGATCAAGAGGTATTTGAGGAGCTCAACACGAGATTTAAGGAAGTATTTACAGTAGAGACAGGAAGGACTCTGGGGAGACAGACCAGATGGGGACACCAGCAAGGAATACACCAACAAGTGTTGGACGACATACATACAGATGAGGAGGAGGTGAAGAAACTGCTAAGAGACATCGATACCTCAAAGGCAATGGGACCGGACAACATCTCCCCGTGGGTCCTTAGAGAGGGAGCAGATATGTTGTGCGTGCCACTTACCACAATCTTCAACACGTCCCTGGAAACTGGGCAACTACCTGAGGTATGGAAGACGGCAAATGTAGTTCCCATTTTTAAAAAAGGAGACAGAAAAGAGGCACTAAACTATAGACATGTGTCATTGACGTGTATAGTATGCAAAATTATGGAGAAGATTATCAGGAGGAGAGTGGTGGAGCACCTGGAACGGAACAAGAGTATAAATGCCAACCAGCACGGATTCATGGAAGGCAAATCCTGTGTCACAAATCTTCTGGAGTTTTATGATAAAATAACAGAAGTAAGACACGAGAGAGAGGGGTGGGTTGATTGCATCTTCTTGGACTGCAAGAAGGCCTTTGACACAGTTCCTGACAAGAGATTAGTGCAGAAGCTAGAGCATCAGGAGCATATAACAGGAAGGGCACTGCAATGGATCAGAGAATACCTGACAGGGAGACAACAACGAGTCATGGTACGTAATGATGTATCACAGTGGGCACCTGTGACGAGCGGGGTCCCACAGGGGTCGGTCCTAGGACCAGTGCTATTTTTGGTATATGTGAACGACATGATGGAAGGGTTAGACTCAGAAGTGTCCCTGTTTGCAGATGATGTGAAGTTAATGAGGAGAATTAAATCTGATGAGGACCAGGCAGGACTTCAAAGAGACCTGGACAGACTGGACACCTGGTCCAGCAAATGGCTTCTCGAATTTAATCCTGCCAAATGCAAAGTCATGAAGATAAGGGAAGGGCACAGAAGACCACAGACCGAGTATAGGCTAGTTGGCCAAAGACTGAAAACCTCACTCAAGGAGAAAGATCTTGGGGTGAGTATAACACCGAGCATGTCTCCGGAAGCACATATCAACCAGATAACTGCTGCAGCATATGGGCGCCTGGCAAACCTGAGAACAGCATTCAGATACCTTAGTAAGGAATCGTTCAAGACACTGTACACCGTGTATGTCAGGCCCATACTGGAGTATGCAGCACCTGTTTGGAACCCGCACTTGATAAAGCACGTCAAGAAACTAGAGAAAGTACAAAGGTTTGCAACAAGGTTAGTTCCAGAGCTAAGGGGAATGTCCTATGAAGAAAGATTAAGGGAAATCGGCCTGACGACATGGAGGACAGGAGGGTCAGGGGAGACATGATAACGACATATAAAATACTGCATGGAATAGAAAAGGTGGACAAAGACAGGATGTTCCAGGGAGGGGACACAGAAACAAGAGGCCACAATTGGAAGTTGAAGACACAAATGAGTCAGAGAGATTTTAGGAAGTATTTCTTCAGTCATAGAGTTGTAAGACAGTGGAATAGCCTAGAAAATGACGTAGTGGAGGAAGGAACCATACACAGTTTTAAGACGAGGTTTGATAAAGCTCATGGAGCGGGGAGAGAGAGGGCCCAGTAGCAACCGGTGAAGAAGCGGGGCCAGGAGCTAAGAATCGACCCCTGCAACCACAAATAGGTGAATACAAATAGGTGAGTACATGTTACAGTCAGACACTTGTAATATTATACATGTTACAGTATGACACTTGTAAGGTTATATACGTTACAGTTTGACACTTGAAATATTATACATGTTACATTCTCACATTTGTAACAATATACGCGTTACAGTCTGACACTTGTAATATTATACATGCTACAGTCTTATACTTTTAATATTATTCATGTTACAGTCTGACATTCATAATATTGTACTAATTACGGCCTAACATTTGTAATATTATACATGTTGCAATCTGAAACTTGTACTAATATACAGGATACAGTCGGTCATTTGTAACATTATACATGTTACAGTCTTACGAATGGAATATTTTACATGTTACAGTCTGACACTTGTAATATTACACTTGTAACAGTCGAACACTTGTAATATTACACATGTTACAGTCTGACACTTGTAATATTATACATCTTACACACTGACACTTGTAACATGTTACAGTCTGACACTTGTAATATTATACTTGTTACAGTCTGACACTTGTAATATTATACTTGTTATAATCTAACATTTGTAATATTATGCATGTTACGGTGTGACCCTTGAAATATTATACATGTTACAATCTGACACTTGTAATATCACGCATGTTACAGTCAGACACTTGTAATATGATACATGTTAGAGTCTGACACTTGTAATATTATATATGTTACAGGCTGACACTTGTAATAATATACAGGATACTGTCTCTCATTTGTAACATTATACACGTTACAGTCTGACACTTGTAATTTTATATATGTAATAGTCTGAAATTAGTAATGTTTTACATGTTTCAGTCTGACACTTGTAATATTATACACGTTACAAACTGACACTTGTAATATTGCACATGTTACATTCTGACATTTGTAATATTATACATGTTAAAATCTGACACATGTAATATTATACATGTTACAGCCTGACAGATGTAATATTATACATGTTATATTCTAACATTAGTAATGTTATACATGTTACAGCATGACACACGTAATATTTTACATGTTACAGTCTGACACGTTTAATAATATACACGATACAGTCTGACACTTGTAATATTACACTTGTTACAATCTCACATTTGTAATAATATACGTGTTACAGTCTGACTCTTCCAATATTATACATGTTACAGTCCGACACTTGTAATATTATACATGTTTCAGTCTGACATTCGTAATATTATACTTGTTACAGTCTAACATTTGTAACGTTATACATATTACAGCATGTCACTTGTAATAATATACTGGATACAGTCTCTCATTTGTAACATTATACATGTTACAGTCTGTCACTTGTAATATTATACAAGTTACAGTCTGACACTTGTAATATTACACTTGTTACAGTCTGACATTTGTAATATTATACATGTTACAGTCTGACATTTGCAATATTATACATGTTGAAGTCTGACATTTGAAATATTGCACATGTTACAGTCTTACGCTTGAATATTATACTTGTTACAGTCTTAGACTTTTAATATTATACATGCTAGGGTCTGTTATTTGTAATATTATATATGTTACAGTCTGACACTTGTAAAATTATACATCTTACACTCTGACACTTGTAATATATACTTTTTACAGTCTGACATTTGTAATATGATACATGTTACACTCAACCACTTTTAATATTATACATGTTACAGTCTGACACTTGTAATATTATACATGTTACAATCAGACATTTGTAATGTTATACATGTTACAGTGTGACATTTGTAATATTGTTCATGTTACAGTCTGACATTCGTAATATTGTACTTATTACGGCATGGCATTTGTAATATTATACATGTTGCAGTCTGAAACTTGTAATAATATACAGGATACAGTCTCTCATTTGTAACATTATACATGTTATAGTCGGTCACTTGTAATATTATACATGTTATAGTCTGACATAAGTAACATTATAGATGTTACAGTCTGTCACTTGTAATATTATACTATTTACAGTCTGACACTTGTAATATTACACTAGTTACAGTCTGACATTTGTAATATTATACATGTTACAGTCTGACATTGGCAATATTATTCATGTTGAAGTCTGATATTCGTAATATTACACATATTACAGTCTGATGCTTGAATATTATACTTCTTACAGTCTTACACTTTTAAAATATTATACATGCTAGGTTCTGTTATTTGTAATATTATACATGTTACAGTCTGACACTTGTAAAATTATACGTCTTACACTCTGACACTTGTAATATACACTTATTACAGTCTGACATTTGTAATATTATATATGTTAAACTCAGACACTTTTAATATTTTACATGTTACAGTCTGACACTTGTAATATTATACATGTTACAATCAGACATTTGTAATGTTATACTTGTTACAGTGTGACATTTTTAATATTATACATGTTACTGTGTGACCCTTGTAATATTATATATGTTACTGTGTGACACGATAAATTATACATGTCAGAGTCTGACACTTGCAGTATTATACATTTTGCAGTCTGACACTTTTAATATCATATTTGTTACTGTCAGACACTTGTAATATTATACATGTTGCAATCTGGCACTTGTAATATTATACATGTTACTGTCTGACATTTGTAATATTATACAAGTTACAGTCTGACTCTTGTAATATTATACATGTTACAGACTGATGCTTGAAATATTATACATGTTACAGTCTAACATTTGTAATATTATTCAAGTTACATTCTGACACTTGTAATATTATACTTGTTACAGTTGAACATTTGTAATATTGTGTGTGTTACAGTCTGACACTTTAACATAATTTATGTTACAATTTAACACATGTAATATTATACAGGTTTCAGTCTAACACTTGTAATATTATGCTTGTTACTCTCTCTTATTTGTAATATTATACAAGTTACAGTCTGACACTTGAAAAATTATACTTAATACAGTTTGACACTTGTAATATTAAACATGTTTCAAACAGACATTTTTAATATTAACATGTTACAATCTGACACATGTAGTAATATACTCGTTACAGTCTGACACTTGTAATATCATACATGTTCCAGCCTGACACTTGTAATATTATGCATGTTACAGTCTGACCCTTGTAATATTATAAATGTTACAGACTGACGCTTGTAATATTATACATGTTATAGTCTAACATTTGTAATATTATACATGTTATATTCTGATGCTTGTAATATTATTTATGTTACTGTCTAACACTTGTAATATACGTTTTTCAGTCTGGCACTTGTAATATTATACAAGTTGCAGTTTGACACTAGTAATGTTACATACGTTACAGTGTGACACTTGAAATATTATACTTGTTACATTCTCACATTTGTAACAATACATGTGTTACATTCTGACACTTGTAATATTATACATGCTTCAGTCTGACACTTGTAATATTATACATGTTACAGTCTGACATTTGTAATATTATACATGTTACAGTCTGAAACTTGTAAAAATATACAGGATAGAGTCTGTCATTTGCAACATTATACATGTTACAGTCTGTTGCTTGTAATATTTCATATGTTACAGTCTGACACTTGTAATATTACACTTGTATCAGTCGGAGATTTGTAATATTGTACATGTTACAGTCTGACACTTTAACATTATTTATGTTACAGTCTAACACTTGTAATATTACATAGGTTTCAGTCTGACACTTAATATGCTTTTTACACTCTAACATTTGTAATATTATACATGTTACAGTCTAACACTTGTAATATTATACATGTTACACTCTGACACTAGCAACATGTTACAGTCTGACACTTTTAATATTATACTTGTTACAGTCTCACACTTGTAATATTATACTTGTTATAGTCTGACATTTGTAATATTATACATATTACGGTGAGACCCTTGCAATATTATACATGTTTCAATCTGACACTTGTAATTTTATACATGTTACAATCTGACACTTTTAATATCACACATGTTACAGTCAGACACTTGTAATATTATACATGTTAAAGTCTGACGCTTGTAATATTATACGTTACAGTCTGAAACTTGCAATAATATACAGGATACAGTCTCTCTTTTGTAACATTGCATGTTACAGTCTGACACTTGTAATATCACACATGTTTCAGTCAGACACTTGTAATATTATACTTGTTAAAGTCTGATATTTGTAATATTATACACGTTACGGTCTGACATTTGTAATATTATATTTGTTACAGTCTAACATTTGTAATATTATATATGTTACACTCTGACACTTGTAATATTATACATGTTACAGACTGACACTTGTAATATTAAACATGTTAGAGTCTGACTCTTCTAATATTATACATGTTTCAGTCTGACACTTGAAACATTATACATGATACAGTCTGACACTTGTAACATTATAGATGTTACATTCTGACATTTGTAATATTATTCATGTTACAGACTGCCACTTGTAATATTACACATGTTAGAGTCTGACACTTGAAATATTATACATGTTACAGTCTTACACTTGTAATATTATACATGTTACAGTCTGATATTTGTAATATTATTCATGTTACACTCTGACACTTGTAGTATTACACATGTTACAGTTTGACACTTGTAATATTTTTTATGTTACTGTCTAACACTTGTAATATTATACATTTTTCATTCTGACACATGCAATATTATACTTGTTACACTCTGACATTTGTAATATTATACATGTTGCAGTCTGACACTTGTAATGTTATACTGGTTTCAGTTTGACACTTGTAATATTATAAATGTTTCAGTCTGACATTCGTAATATAATACTTGTTTCAGTGTGTCATTTGTAATATTATACAGGTTACAGTCTGACACTTGTAAGAATATACAGGATACAGTCTCTCATTTGTAACATTATACATGTTACAATCTGACACTTGCAATATTTTACATGTTACAGTCTGACACTTGTAATATTATACATGTTACAGTCTGACACTTGTAATATTATACATGTTACAGTCTGACACTTGTAATATTATACATGTTACAGTCTGACACTTGTAATATTATACATGTTACAGTCTGACACTTGTAATATTATACATGTTACAGTCTGACACTTGTAATATTATACATGTTACAGTCTGACACTTGTAATATTATACATGTTACAGTCTGACACTTGTAATATTATACATGTTACAGTCTGACACTTGTAATATTATACATGTTACAGTCTGACACTTGTAATATTATACATGTTACAGTCTGACACTTGTAATATTATACATGTTACAGTCTGACACTTGTAATATTATACATGTTACAGTCTGACACTTGTAATATTATACATGTTACAGTCTGACACTTGTAATATTATACATGTTACAGTCTGACACTTGTAATATTATACATGTTACAGTCTGACACTTGTAATATTATACATGTTACAGTCTGACACTTGTAATATTATACATGTTACAGTCTGACACTTGTAATATTATACATGTTACAGTCTGACACTTGTAATATTATACATGTTACAGTCTGACACTTGTAATATTATACATGTTACAGTCTGACACTTGTAATATTATACATGTTACAGTCTGACACTTGTAATATTATACATGTTACAGTCTGACACTTGTAATATTATACATGTTACAGTCTGACACTTGTAATATTATACATGTTACAGTCTGACACTTGTAATATTATACATGTTACAGTCTGACACTTGTAATATTATACATGTTACAGTCTGACACTTGTAATATTATACATGTTACAGTCTGACACTTGTAATATTATACATGTTACAGTCTGACACTTGTAATATTATACATGTTACAGTCTGACACTTGTAATATTATACATGTTACAGTCTGACACTTGTAATATTATACATGTTACAGTCTGACACTTGTAATATTATACATGTTACAGTCTGACACTTGTAATATTATACATGTTACAGTCTGACACTTGTAATATTATACATGTTACAGTCTGACACTTGTAATATTATACATGTTACAGTCTGACACTTGTAATATTATACATGTTACAGTCTGACACTTGTAATATTATACATGTTACAGTCTGACACTTGTAATATTATACATGTTACAGTCTGACACTTGTAATATTATACATGTTACAGTCTGACACTTGTAATATTATACATGTTACAGTCTGACACTTGTAATATTATACATGTTACAGTCTGACACTTGTAATATTATACATGTTACAGTCTGACACTTGTAATATTATACATGTTACAGTCTGACACTTGTAATATTATACATGTTACAGTCTGACACTTGTAATATTATACATGTTACAGTCTGACACTTGTAATATTATACATGTTACAGTCTGACACTTGTAATATTATACATGTTACAGTCTGACACTTGTAATATTATACATGTTACAGTCTGACACTTGTAATATTATACATGTTACAGTCTGACACTTGTAATATTATACATGTTACAGTCTGACACTTGTAATATTATACATGTTACAGTCTGACACTTGTAATATTATACATGTTACAGTCTGACACTTGTAATATTATACATGTTACAGTCTGACACTTGTAATATTATACATGTTACAGTCTGACACTTGTAATATTATACATGTTACAGTCTGACACTTGTAATATTATACATGTTACAGTCTGACACTTGTAATATTATACATGTTACAGTCTGACACTTGTAATATTATACATGTTACAGTCTGACACTTGTAATATTATACATGTTACAGTCTGACACTTGTAATATTATACATGTTACAGTCTGACACTTGTAATATTATACATGTTACAGTCTGACACTTGTAATATTATACATGTTACAGTCTGACACTTGTAATATTATACATGTTACAGTCTGACACTTGTAATATTATACATGTTACAGTCTGACACTTGTAATATTATACATGTTACAGTCTGACACTTGTAATATTATACATGTTACAGTCTGACACTTGTAATATTATACATGTTACAGTCTGACACTTGTAATATTATACATGTTACAGTCTGACACTTGTAATATTATACATGTTACAGTCTGACACTTGTAATATTATACATGTTACAGTCTGACACTTGTAATATTATACATGTTACAGTCTGACACTTGTAATATTATACATGTTACAGTCTGACACTTGTAATATTATACATGTTACAGTCTGACACTTGTAATATTATACATGTTACAGTCTGACACTTGTAATATTATACATGTTACAGTCTGACACTTGTAATATTATACATGTTACAGTCTGACACTTGTAATATTATACATGTTACAGTCTGACACTTGTAATATTATACATGTTACAGTCTGACACTTGTAATATTATACATGTTACAGTCTGACACTTGTAATATTATACATGTTACAGTCTGACACTTGTAATATTATACATGTTACAGTCTGACACTTGTAATATTATACATGTTACAGTCTGACACTTGTAATATTATACATGTTACAGTCTGACACTTGTAATATTATACATGTTACAGTCTGACACTTGTAATATTATACATGTTACAGTCTGACACTTGTAATATTATACATGTTACAGTCTGACACTTGTAATATTATACATGTTACAGTCTGACACTTGTAATATTATACATGTTACAGTCTGACACTTGTAATATTATACATGTTACAGTCTGACACTTGTAATATTATACATGTTACAGTCTGACACTTGTAATATTATACATGTTACAGTCTGACACTTGTAATATTATACATGTTACAGTCTGACACTTGTAATATTATACATGTTACAGTCTGACACTTGTAATATTATACATGTTACAGTCTGACACTTGTAATATTATACATGTTACAGTCTGACACTTGTAATATTATACATGTTACAGTCTGACACTTGTAATATTATACATGTTACAGTCTGACACTTGTAATATTATACATGTTACAGTCTGACACTTGTAATATTATACATGTTACAGTCTGACACTTGTAATATTATACATGTTACAGTCTGACACTTGTAATATTATACATGTTAAAGTCTGACACTTGTAATATTATACATGTTACAGTCTGACACTTGTAATATTATACATGTTACAGTCTGACACTTGTAATATTATACATGTTACAGTCTGACACTTGTAATATTATACATGTTACAGTCTGACACTTGTAATATTATACATGTTACAGTCTGACACTTGTAATATTATACATGTTACAGTCTGACACTTGTAATATTATACATGTTACAGTCTGACACTTGTAATATTATACATGTTACAGTCTGACACTTGTAATATTATACATGTTACAGTCTGACACTTGTAATATTATACATGTTACAGTCTGACACTTGTAATATTATACATGTTACAGTCTGACACTTGTAATATTATACATGTTACAGTCTGACACTTGTAATATTATACATGTTACAGTCTGACACTTGTAATATTATACATGTTACAGTCTGACACTTGTAATATTATACATGTTACAGTCTGACACTTGTAATATTATACATGTTACAGTCTGACACTTGTAATATTATACATGTTACAGTCTGACACTTGTAATATTATACATGTTACAGTCTGACACTTGTAATATTATACATGTTACAGTCTGACACTTGTAATATTATACATGTTACAGTCTGACACTTGTAATATTATACATGTTACAGTCTGACACTTGTAATATTATACATGTTACAGTCTGACACTTGTAATATTATACATGTTACAGTCTGACACTTGTAATATTATACATGTTACAGTCTGACACTTGTAATATTATACATGTTACAGTCTGACACTTGTAATATTATACATGTTACAGTCTGACACTTGTAATATTATACATGTTACAGTCTGACACTTGTAATATTATACATGTTACAGTCTGACACTTGTAATATTATACATGTTACAGTCTGACACTTGTAATATTATACATGTTACAGTCTGACACTTGTAATATTATACATGTTACAGTCTGACACTTGTAATATTATACATGTTACAGTCTGACACTTGTAATATTATACATGTTACAGTCTGACACTTGTAATATTATACATGTTACAGTCTGACACTTGTAATATTATACATGTTACAGTCTGACACTTGTAATATTATACATGTTACAGTCTGACACTTGTAATATTAAGTGATTTTCGTGTGCAAGTTCGGTACTAGTCCCTCTAGGATTTTCCAGGTGTGTATAATCATGTATCTCTCCCTCCTGCGTTCCAGGGAATACAGGTTTAGGAACCTCAAGCGCTCCAAATAATTGAGGTGTTTTATCTCCGTTATGTGCGCCGTGAAAGTTCTCTGTACATTTTCTAGGTCGGCAATTTCACCTGACTTGAAAGGTGCTGTTAGTGTGCAGCAATATTCCTGCCTAGATAGAACAAGTGACCTGAAGAGTGTCATCATGGGCTTGGCCTCTCTAGTTTTGAAGGTTCTCATTATCCATCCTGTCATTTTTCTAGCAGATGCGATTGATACAATGTTATGGTCCTTGAAGGTGTGA